>NC_060177.1:79333674-79408674 GCF_021184085.1 Oncorhynchus gorbuscha | reverse complement strand
CCCTCTGACAGCCCACACTGACCCTCTTGCAGTCCACCCTGACCTTCTTTACAGCCCACCCTCATTTGTCAGTGGATGTGCTTTCAGCTGGACAGATAAATGGACACTCTGAGGCTAGGCAGTGGAAGTGTTATTGCTCTCTCTAGATTAGAATAGGAGCACTTAAAACACTTAGGCCTACAATCTCACTGGCTGATGTTTTATGCAACACAGTGCTTTTCTTTCAAGGTGTGTGTGTGTGTGTGTGTGTGTGTGTGTGTGTGTGTGTGTGTGTGTGTGTGTGTGTGTGTGTGTGTGTCTGTGTGTCTGTGTGTCTGTGTGTCTGTGTGTCTGTGTGTCTGTGTGTCTGTGTGTCTGTGTGTCTGTGTGTCTGTGTGTTTGTTGGTGTTGGTGTGTGAAGCTGGTTTAATTTAAGGCTAGTCAACCGTGACCAGGGGAGGATGTGGGGATAATACCCACAATCCCGGTAACTAAATTCCAGAAGGTCATGACTAGTTACCACAGCGACAAAGTCATAAGGATCACCTACTCAACCAGTAACATGAAGGAGTGTGATGACGCATATGCCAGCTCAAAAAGCCTGTCTACCAAACCAATTAGATGAGGGACTGTGAGGACCAAGTTTGAGGACCAAATAACTAAAGACATTCAGGAGCAAGAATTTGCAACATCACTAAAATTCATAACATTGAAAAAGGACAAACGTTTTGGGCCTTCCAAGCACAACAGAGCAACATTGTTAGTTTCCCTATAAGCCTTTCTAATAGTAATACATCATATTGCTGACCTGCAGCAGATGCACAGGCTTTGGCAGGAAAACAACTGTGGAGAGTAAAAGTCTCCCATTAAATGGTGTTCCCTTTCAGGTTGTGTGCAAAAAGACATCTGAATGCCACCAGCAGATGGACAGACAAACAAAAGCCAAAGAGAAATATGCTGCTGAAATGAACAAGAAGACAGTATGTTCAGAGACGGGTCACTGTCATTTATACCATACACTTTTACAACATTAGTTTCATTTTAATGTTAAGGTACTAACTAACAATGGAATGTTCCTCAAAACGTAAGAAGATGGGACTTGAAAGGCGTGTCCCAACTCTGTGATCACTAAATAGCTCATGGGGGGGAGTGGGTGGAGGGGGTGTTCCCCTGTTTAGAGTGGGGTGGGGTGGTGAGCTTCCCTGTTTAGAGTGGGGTTAGGTGGTGAGTTTCCCCTGTTTAGAGTGGGGTTAGGTGGTGAGTTTTCCTGTATAGGGTGGGGTTAGGTGGTGAGTTTCCCCTGTATAGAGTGGGGTTAGGTAGTGTGTTTCCCCTGTATAGAGTGGGGTTAGGTGGTGAGTTTCCTCTGTATAGAGTGGGGTTAGGTGGTGAGTTTCCTCTGTATAGAGTGGGGTTAGGTGGTGAGTTTCCTCTGTATAGAGTGGGGTTAGGTGGTGTGCTTCCCCTGTATAGGGTGGGTTTAGGTGGTGAGTTTCCCTGTATAGAGTGGGGTTAGGTGGTGCGTTTCCCTGTATATAGTGGGGTTAGGTGGTGAGTTTCCCCTGTATAGAGTGAGGTTCGGGTGGTGAGTTTCCCTGTATAGAGTGGGGTTAGGTGGTGAGTTTCCCCTGTATAGAGTGGGGTTAGGTGGTGTGCTTCCCCTGTATAGGGTGGGTTTAGGTGGTGAGTTTCCCTGTATATAGTGGGGTTAGGTGGTGAGTTTCCCCTGTATATAGTGGGGTTAGGTGGTGAGTTTCCCTGTATAGAGTGGGGTTAGTTGGTGAGTTTCCCCTGTATAGGGTGGGGTTTGGTGGTGAGTGTCCCCTTAATAGAGTGGGTTTAGGTGGTTCGTTTCCTCTGTATAGGGTGGGGTTAGGTGGTGAGTTTCCTCTGTATAGGGTGGGGTTAGGTGGTTAGTTTCCCCTGTATAGAGTTTGGTTAGGTGGAGAGTTTCCCCTGTATAGGGTGGAGTTAGGTGGTGAGTGTCCCCTGTATAGGGTGGGGTTAGGTAGTGAGTGTCCCCTTAATAGAGTGGGGTTAGGTGGTGAGTTTCTCCTGTATAGGGTGGGGTTAGGTGGTGAGTGTCTCCTGTATAGAGTGGGGTTATGTGGTGAGTTTCCCCTGTATAGAGTGGGGTTAGGTTGCTAAGTTTCCCTGTATGGGGTGGGGTTAGGTGGTGAGTGTCCCCTGTTTAGAGTGGGGTTAGGTTGTGAGTTTCCCCTGTATAGAGTGGGGTTAGGTAGTGTGTTTCCCCTGTATAGGGTGGGGTTAGGTGGTGAGTTTCTCCTGTATAGAGTGGGGTTAGGTAGTGTGTTTCCCCTGTATAGGGTTAGGGTGCTAAGTTTCCCTGTATGGGGTGGGGTTAGGTGGTGAGTGTCCCCTGTATAGAGTGGGGTTAGGGTGCTAAGTTTCCCTGTATAGTTTGGGGTTAGGTGGTGAGCTTCCCCTGTATAGAGTGGGGTTAGGTAGTGTGTTTCCCCGGTATAGAGTGGGGTTAGGTTGCTAAGTTTCCCTGTATAGGGTGGGGTTAGGTGGTGAGTTTCCCCTGTATAGAGTGGGGTTAGGGTGCTTAGTTTCCCTGTATAGGGTGGGGTTAGGTGGTGAGTTTCCCCTGTATAGAGTGGGGCTAGGGTGGTAAATTTCCCTGTATAGGGTTGGGATTGGATGGTGAATTACACTGTAATGAGTGTTAGGTGTCTAGAAAAGTGTCAATCAATTATTATTAATATTAAATGCTTTGAAGGCCATGCCATGGTACAGACGTAAACTAGTACAACAAGTCAAAAAGGTGGACTGCAAGGCTATGTTAAGTTAAGAAAATAAATAACTATATTAAGTACCCATATGCCACATCAAGTAACAGGGTTGAAGTTTTCATCTTAAATCAGCCCCAAAATCTTCCAATTTCTAACATGGATTTATGTGAACATTTCTGTGAACATTTCTGTGAAACTATGTATATTTTACTTTTGGATTCGTTATGGATTTTGAAAATAAATATCTAAACTCAAGATATGTCAATTTGTTTGTCTACATGCAATTTTAAAAACAATGCAGATATTGGATTAAACCTATTTTCAGTTGAGACCAGTAACTCTGAGTATGTGCAAATATCATGATAAACTTGCAAGCTGAGTTTGAATAAGACATCCGATTAGCACTTTGCGATTTCCAACGGTTGGTTTTACTATATCTAATAAATAACCATTTCATTGGTGGATCAGTAGATCAATTGTCTCTCGTGTCATCACTCTCCCTCATCTGATTGGTCAAGAGACTTTGAGACTCTGGTAGTAACGACCATCCCAGAACCTTGCTCTCTTCCTGAAAAATCACTTCTTCTGACCCATGAATCCCAGAAACCCCATCTCTTCCTGATAAATCACTTCTTCCGACCCATAAATCCCAGAACCCCCATCTCTTCCTGATAAATCCCTTCTTCCGACCCATGAATCCCAGAATTCCCACCTAGCTTTTGATTCCGAATCTTGTTCCTTATAGGAATGTAGTCTGAGCATGTAAGCCATTTATGGTAGTGTCTCCTGTATGTTATTTTGTCTGTCTCTGTTTAATTGACGAGGTGATTTTACATTACTTTTTATAACATAATATGAACATAGATAACCTATTCATGAATGGAGATGTTTTAAATGTGGTTCCTATTGAATATAAGATATTTTGTAGGATGCCCCCCCCCCACCACCTTCCGTTTTGAAGCCTGTTGTTGACAGATTGTTTCTAGTAATCGTTGCCATTTGTCATTTGTCTCAGCATTTCTATAAATAGAAATCCTTTATTCCTCCAGAAGCCTTTAGTATTCAACAAGATCTAATAGTTTCACCTAGAACTTCAGCGTATTATGGTTGAAAGTCTATTTTCTATGCATTCCTTTCATTTCGGTACATGGTTCATTCAAAGGGTTACATTTCGGTATTCATTCCAAGTGGTTAAGGTCAGGGCAATGGTTTGAGGAAGGCTTCAAACGAAATCATTAAAAACAATGCACTGTTTCTATCAAGTATCATAAAGTCTCATGGCTTGATATAGCATTATCTGCCTTGGTGCAGTGGTCAGAGCAGCACGCTTCAGCCTGAGAGGCACTCTTCGCCTCCTAGCATCTTGAGTTCGTGCCAGTACCGGGCAATAGTATTACACTGTTTTGGTGAGCGCCGAGAAAGGCATATATCAGCGTTCTCAGGACCTTTTCAAACGTCCAAAGTCTATTTCTAGTGATTAGCCTGTTGGTATTAGCTGGGAATGTGCTGGGTGTTGTGAAAGCCTATTTTCTCATGAAGCAATGAAATAACTTGTGTTGTTATTAAGCGTTCCTTGGTTATGACTGATTCTGTGGGCTGATGCAGTGAGGTGCATACAGTAGATGGTCAATTAGATACATCCATCTGCCTAATATTCTCCTCCACTGGGTATATTCCTCAGTATGTCTGTCTCTTGTTCTCCTTCACTGGGTATATTCCTCAGTTTGTCTGTCTCTTGTTCTCCTCCACTGGGTATATTCCTGTCTGTCTGTCTCTTGTTCTCCTTCACTGGGTATATTACTCAGTCTGTCTGTCTCTTGTTCTCCTTCACTGGGTATATTCCTCAGTTTGTCTGTCTCTTGTTCTCCTTCACTGGGTATATTCCTCAGTCTGTCTGTCTCTTGTTCTCCTCCACTGGGTATATTCCTGTCTGTCTGTCTCTTGTTCTCCTCCACTGGGTATATTCCTCAGTCTGTCTGTCTCTTGTTCTCCTCCACTGGGTATATTCCTGTCTGTCTGTCTCTTGTTCTCCTTCACTGGGTATATTCCTCAGAGTGTCTGTTTCTTGTTCTCCTCCACTGGGTATATTCCTGTCTGTCTGTCTCTTGTTCTCCTTCACTGGGTATATTCCTCAGTCTGTCTGTCTCTTGTTCTCATCCACTGGGTATATTCCTGTCTGTCTGTCTCTTGTTCTCATCCACTGGGTATATTCCTGTCTGTCTGTCTCTTGTTCTCCTTCACTGGGTATATTCCTCAGTCTGTCTGTCTCTTGTTCTCCTCCACTGGGTATATTCCTGTCTGTCTGTCTGTCTGTCTGTCTGTCTGTCTGTCTGTCTGTCTGTCTGTCTGTCTGTCTGTCTGTCTGTCTGTCTGTCTGTCTGTCTGTCTGTCTGTCTGTCTGTCTGTCTGTCTGTCTGTCTGTCTGTCTGTCTGTCTGTCTGTCTGTCTGTCTGTCTGTCTGTCTGTCTGTTGTTCTCCTTCACTGGGTATATTCCTGTCTGTCTGTCTGTCTGTCTGTCTGTCTGTCTGTCTGTCTGTCTGTCTGTCTGTCTGTCTGTCTGTCTGTCTGTCTGTCTGTCTGTCTGTCTGTCTGTCTGTCTGTCTGTCTGTCTGTCTGTCTGTCTGTCTGTCTGTCTGTCTGTCTGTCTGTCTGTCTGTCTGTCTGTCTGTCTGTCTGTCTGTTCTCCTTCACTGGGTATATTCCTGTCTGTCTGTCTGTCTGTCTGTCTGTCTGTCTGTCTGTCTGTCTGTCTGTCTGTCTGTCTGTCTGTCTGTCTGTCTGTCTGTCTGTCTGTCTGTCTGTCTGTCTGTCTGTCTGTCTGTCTGTCTGTCTGTCTGTCTGTCTGTCTGTCTGTCTGTCTGTCTGTCTGTCTGTCTGTCTGTCTGTCTGTCTGTCTGTCTGTCTGTCTGTCTGTCTGTCTCTTGTTCTCCTCCACTGGGTATATTCCTCAGTCTGTCTGTCTCTTGTTCTCCTCCACTGGGTATATTCCTCAGTCTGTCTGTCTCTTGTTCTCCTTCACTGGGTATATTCCTGTCTGTCTGTCTCTTGTTCTCCTCCACTGGGTATATTCATCAGTCTGTCTGTCTCTTGTTCTCCTCCACTGGGTATATTCCTCAGTATGTCTGTCTCTTGTTCTCCTCCACTGGGTATATTCCTCAGTCTGTCTGTCTCTTGTTCTCCTCCACTGGGTATATTCCTCAGTATGTCTGTCTCTTGTTCTCCTTCACTGGGTATATTCCTCAGTCTGTCTGTCTCTTGTTCTCCTTCACTGGGTATATTCCTCAGTATGTCTGTCTCTTGTTCTCCTCCACTGGGTATATTCCTCAGTCTGTCTGTCTCTTGTTCTCCTCCACTGGGTATATTCCTCAGTCTGTCTGTCTCTTGTTCTCATCCACTGGGTATATTCCTGTCTGTCTGTCTCTTGTTCTCCTCCACTGTCCCTCTGAGAGGGAGGTTATGAAGAATGTCCATGTGGCTTTTACCGCTCACAGCTTTCTGTCTTTAATTCTGTAAAACAAGCAGCCGTTTGGACCTGACGCGCTCACACACACACACACCAAACAAAAGGAGTTTTGGATATGCATCAGGGTGGTTTGTGTCAGGGTTGACCTGTAGCACCAGACCCAGCTCTTGTAACTCAGCATACTGTTGAGTAGATTTGCCTCAACTTCACACAGACTCACACACACAGGGGGCCTCAGCTGTGTTCTAATGGGGGCATCAATAACCCACTAGTTAGACTTTCAACAACATACTGGCCTGACACAGAGAGATTGAGATTGAGAGATTGAGAGATTGAGAGAGAGAGAGAGAGAGAGAGAGAGAGAGAGAGAGAGAGAGAGAGAGAGAGAGAGAGAGAGAGAGATGTTAACTGTTCACTTCTGATTCTTTATTTCACTTTTATTTATTATTAACATGTTTACCATGCCGACAAAGCCCTTTGAATTTGAGTGAGAGAGAGTTACTGAGTGAAGTCAGCCTATGTGGCTCTACTGAGTGAGTGTGTGCGTGCTGGCCTTGTATGCATTGAACATGCAGCACGTTGGATTGAGATGCAGGCTCTGACAGCTCTCCCCGACCAGGGCTTCAGAGTAGCTGGGAGGAGTGTGTTAACGACAGAACGAGGCGATGGAAGGATGCGCTAACTTTAGACATGTCCATGTCCAGACTGCCAAAAACCCAGTTCCATAAAACCCTGTGTGTGCCTGTGTTTTGTGCGTGGCATGTGTATGCACAATACTAAGGTACTGAGGTGAGCTTGACAAAAATATACCAACATTGCCTTGCAGTTCCTTTCACTACGTCACAGACTCAGATATTCTCTCTCGTTTATCCCTCAGCCAGGCTATCCAGTCCGTTTTAAATTATACCTCTTTTTAATTCTTTCTTTATTCTTTAATTTCACAACAAACATAAACTTTCTCAAATTGAGAGAAAATGTGAGACAACATCTCCATCTCTAGACCTAGCTGGCAAAAGTTCATAAATTCCCGACCTCACAGAATAAGATGTGAACAGATTTTAATTTGTTCCCTCCAAGACCTGACCTAGCGCCCTCCTTCCCTCTCCTTCCCCTCGTGTCTGATCTGAACCAGGCCAATTACTAGCTTTTGATCACAAGTGCCAATCAGGGCTGGTTGTCATTGAGGTCATGTATTGAGTGCTGTGGGGAGATTCTAGACACTTTTGGGGGAAATTAGTTCTCGATCAATGAGGGCGATACAAGGCCAACAGAACAGAGTATAGTGTATAGTGAAAATCAGTGGGGTCACACACACACACACACACACACACACACACACACACACACACACACACACACACACACACACACACACACACACACACACACACACACACACACACACACACACACACACACACACACACACACAACAGCCCCTGAAAGTACACTCCTCATTTAACATACAATATACTGTATCTGTAAAATGTATATAGGTTCAGAACTTTTGTGAAACAGCACAGTTACAAATATATGGCAAATAGAAATCAAACTGGATGGTCTTCAGAGATAGATGGGAGTGGTTGAGGGTAGCTGAAGGATGAGATTTAAAAACAAACAAAATAAAACGATTAAAAAATATGTTGTGTCCATAAAATGTATATAGTATGTATAAGCTGTAAGTAGAAGCCTACGTGTTGTCCGTTAGTTTGCTCCAACTAGGGGAGGGGTGGTAGTGTTAGCCGAACATGATAAAGGAAAATATATTTTCTAAATATATATACATATATTAGAAAAATATATGTACAGTATGTATATACAATATATATATATATATATATATATATATATATATATATACAGTACCAGTCAAAAGTTTGGACACACCTACTCATTCAAGGGTTTTTCTTAATTTTTACTATTTTCTACATTGTAGAATAATAGTGAATACATTACAACTTGGAAATAATACATATGGAAACATGTAGTAACCAACAAAGTGCTAAACAAATATAAACAAACAAATAATATCAAATCTATTTTTTATTTGAGATTCTTCACAGTAGCTACCCTTTGCCTTGATAACAGATTTGCACACGCTTTGGCATTCTCTCAACAAGCTTAATGAGGAATGCTTTTCTTGAAGGAGTTCCCACATATGTTGAACACTTGTTGGCTGCTTTTCCTTCTCTCTGCAGTACCAAACATCTTCTTCATGGTGGCAACACAACATGACAACAACATGGTAGCAACACAACATGGTCGCAGCACAAAACATGGTACAAACATTATTGGGCACAGACAACAGCACAAAGGGCAAGAAGGTAGAGATATATCACACAAAGAAGGCACAACTCTCAGTAAGAGTGTCCATGATTGAGTCTTTGAATGAAGAGATTGAGATAAAACTGTAACGGCCAACACGTAGGCTGCAGTGAGCTGAAAAGACAAGCGACCCAGGAATGTGTGTGCTTTGGGGACCTGGCAGAACGGCTGTTGTATGTGGAGGATGAGGGCTGCAGTAGATATCTCAGATAGGGGGGAGTGAGGCCAAAGAGGGTTTTATAAATAAGCATCAACCAGTGGGTCTTGCGACGGGTATACAGAAATGTAGAGGACAGTGATGTGTTCCATAAGGAGCATTGGTGGAAAATCTGATGGCCAAAAAGAACATCTAGCCTCTTGAGAGCACCCTTACCTGCCAATTTATAAATGATGTATCCGTAATCTAGCATGGGTAGGATGGTCATCTGAATCCGGGTTAGTTTAGCAGCTAGTGTGAAAGAGGAGTGGTTACAATAGAGGAGACTGAGTCTAGATTTAACTTTAGCCTGCAGCTTTGATATCTGCTGAGAGAGGGACAGTCTATCGAGGTAGTAATCACACCTATGGGGAGAGGGGCATTCTTCTTACCAAACCACATTATCTTTGATTTGGGGGTGTTCAGAATACGGTTTAGCGTAAAGAAAGCTTGTTGGACACTAAGAAAGCTTTGTTGTTGAGCATTTAACACTAAATCTAGGAGGGGCCAGCTAACTGTATCATCTGCATATACATGGATGAGAGAGCTTCCTACTGCCTGAGCTATGTTGTTGATGTAAATTGAGAAGAGCGTGGGGCCTAGGAGCCTTGGGGTGCTCCCTTGGTGACAGGCAGTGGCTGAGACAGCAGATTTTCTGACTTTATTCACTGCACTCTTTGAGAGATGTAGTTAGCAAACCAGGCAACAACAAAAAACTCAGAGACACCAATACTCCTTAGCCGGCCCACAAGAATGGAATGTTCTACCGTATCGAAAGCTTTGGCCAAGTCAATAAAAATAGCAGCACATCTGACCTAGATGGTTTTTTGGGTTCAAGTTTCAGGAGCTCCATTAGCACCTTGGACTCAGTGACTGCCTGTGGGGAGAAACTTTGTAGCGGGGCAGGGGAAAAAAGAGGGAGAAGCATCGGGGATAGTCGCATTGAATGGGGTGGGAGATGAGGAAATGTTGAACGGGCAAGGAGGCATGGCTGAGTCAAATAGGAATCCTGGGTTGATGAAGTAGTGATTAAAGTGCTCAGCCATGTGCTTATTGTCAGTAACAACTACATCATCAACTTTAAGGGACATGGGCAGCTGTGAGGAGGAGGGTTTATTTCCCAGGTCTTTAAGGAGAAGTATATCTTTAAATCCATGCATAACACTTGTATTTTCATCAACATTTATGATGACTATTTCTGTAAAAAAAAGTATGTGACGAGGCACTGACCTAACATAATCGCATGGTATGCTTTCGTCGTAAAGCCGTTTTGAAATCGGACACTGTGGTGGGATTAACAACATATTTAAATGATGTATAATACTTGTATGTTTGAGGAATTTTTACTATGAGATTTCTGTTGTTTGAATTTGGCGCCCTGCACTTTCACTGGCTGTTGTCAAATCGATCCCGTTAACGGGATTTCAGCCGTAAGAATTAATAAAGCTCCGTTCCAGCTTCTTTTGACAAAGTAGATCAGAAAATGATGATAATAATAATATAACCAACCAAGTGAACAGGTGAAATGATTTGATGTATTCCTAAACAAAAGCACTAGTGCATGAATGTCGTCTACTCTTTATGCTTCGGGTCCACAGTCAGCACAAAGCTTCAGGGCTTTGCGTGAGCAAGCACAGGATACAAATCGCTTGCACTGCACACACTGCCGACTTGACGTTGTCTTATTGTTCCTGAGTGCGTTCTGTGGTGCTTGGGGAAGAGGGAGATCTGGACCTGCTGCCTTGGCGGCCAGCTTGGCGGCTGTAGCTTCTTTCTTGGCATTCACATGTTTCTGACATGCCAGATCCAGTGGGATGCATGGTGCTGAGGATGCAAACACTCATTAATTTTGCACCTGTACACCGTGAGTGTTGATTTACAACTCTCCATCACTGATGTGGAGTACAGCTCCACTGGTACATTGTTTTGCGTAAAGGGGGGACAGCTCCTGCCTTTGTTTGTTCACTGCAATGCATCAATACAGGATTAAGATTGAATTTTACTATACCAACTCCGACGCTCGTCGGATATGGCAGGGCTTGAAAACTATTACGGACTACAAAGGGAAACCCAGATGCGAGCTTCTCAGTGACATGAGCCTACCAGACAAAATAAATGCCAATTATGCTAGCTTCGAGGCAAGCAACACTGAAGCATGCACGAGAGCACCAGCTGTTCTGGATGACTGTGTGATAACGATCTCGGTAACCGATGTGAGCAAGACCTTTAAAACCTTTTTGGGGTAGGTGGGATGCTACCGTCCCACCTGGCCAACATCCTGTGAGTTTGCAGAGCACAAAATTCAAATTACAAAAATGGTGATATTAAAAATACAAGAAAATACAAGGGTCTAACATCATTTAAAAGCTTAACTTCTTGTTAATCCAGCCGCTTTGTCAGATTTCAAAAGGCTTTACGGCGAAAGCACACCATTCAAATGTCTGTGGACAGCGCCCCACGCACAAAAGCATCACATACATTATCCAACCAAGCAGAGGTGTCACAAAAGTCAGAAATAGTGATAAAATAAATCACTTACCTTTTGAAGATCTTCATCTGGTTGTAATCACAATAGTCCCAGCTACATAACAAATGGTCCTTTTGTTCGATAAAGTCCTTCTTTATAGCCCAAATAATTCAGTTTAGTTGGCGCGCTTTACTCCACCGGTTTCCCTCATTCAAAATGCATACAAATCAATCCCATAAGTTACCAATAAACCTTATCCAAGCAAGTCAAACAACATTTCGAATAAATCCTCAGGTGCCCTAATATGTAAATAAACGATCAAATGTAAGGCGGAGAATAGCATGTTCATTACCGGAGACAAATAACGAAGCGCGCATGGATGTGAACACTACAGCCAAAATGGGAGCCACTTACAAAAACAAAAAATTCTACCTAATTTTTCAAAAAACAAGCCTAAACTCTTGCTAAAGACTATTGACATCTAGTGGAAGCCCTAGGAACTGCAATCTGGGAGGTATTCCTTTTATATTTCCATAGAGAGCCATTATAATCAGTGGTGAGCTCAACAACAACAAACAATTCTGGATGGATTCTCCTCAGGTGTTTGTCTGTTTGCCATATCAGTTCTGTTATACTCATATACATTATTTTAACAGTTTTAGAAACTTTAGAGTGTTTCCTATCCAATACTACCAATTATATGAATATCCTTCTGGGCCTGAGTAACAGGTAGTTTACTTTGGGAACCTCATTCATCCAAACTTCCGAATACTACCCTGAAGAAGTCAAACAGGTCAACATTCACAAAGTAGCAGGGCTAGACGGATTACGAGGACGTGTTCTCAAAGCATACACGGACAAAGTGTCTTCACTGACATTTTCAACCTTTCCTTGACCGAGTCTGTTATACCTAAATGTTTCAAGCAGACTGTAACCTGCCTAAATGATTACCGCCCTGCAGCACTTGAGTCGGGTACCACGAAAGGCTGGTCATAGCTCACATCAACAACATCCTCCTGGATACCTAGACCCACTCCAATTCGCATACCGCACCAACAGATCCGCAGATGATGCAATCTCAATCACACTCCATGCTGCCCTTTCCCATCTGGACAAAAGGAACACCTATATGAGAATGCTGTTCATTGACTACAGCTTAGTGTTAAACACCATAGTGCCCACGAAGCACATCACTAAGCTAAGGACCCTGGGACTAAACACCTCCCTCTGCAACTGGATCCTGGACTTCCCGATGGGCCGCCCCCAGGTGGTAAGCGTAGGCAACAATGCATCTGCCACACTGATCCTCAACACTGGGACCCTACAGGGGTGTGTAGTTAGTCCCCTCCTGTACTCCCTGTTCACCCACGACTGCATGGCCAAACATGACTCCAACACCATCATTAAGTTTGCTGATGACACATCAATGGTAGGCCTGATCACCAACAACGATGAGCCAGCCTATACAGAGGAGGTCAGAGAACTGACAGCGTGGTGCCAGGACAACAACCTCGCCCTCAATGTGAGCAAGACAAAGGAGCTGATCGTGGACTACAGGAAAAGGCGGGCTGAACATACCTCCAATAACATCAAATTGTGTCTGGTTGAAAGTTGGTGTCCACATCACCAACAAACTATCATGGTCCAAACACACCAAGACAGTCGTGAAGAGGGCACGACAAAACCTTTTCCCCCTCAGGAGACTGAAAATATTTGGCATGGGTCCCCAGATCTTCAAACATTTCTTCCACTGTACCATTGAGAGCATTCTTACCGGTTGCATCACTGCCTTGTATGTCAACTGCTCGTCATCTGACCGTAAGGCACTACAGAGGGTATTGTGTACAGCCTAGTACATCACTGGGGTCAAGCTTCCTGCCATTTGGGACATACTGTAAATAATAAGCTTGTCAGAGGAAAGCCCATAAAATTCTCAAGACTCCAGTCAACTGGAGCAACACGTCAAGTGGTACCGGTGAGTCAAGTCTAGAACCTAAAGGCTCTTTAACAGCTTCTACTCCCAAGCCATAAGGCTGCTGCTACTCGCTGTTTATTAGCTATGCATAGTCACTTGTATTTGGCGCATGTGAAACATAAAGTTTGATTTGATTTGTACCAAGCAGGCTAGGCTTCTTTGCAATTAACTTGTCTGGGAAATTGATGTGAAGACGTTGTCCGTGGTCACATTCCTGCCTTTGCCCATGTAAGTCACCACAGTCTCTCAACCACTGGCCTGGTTTCATCTTTCCCCTGATATGGAAAGCCCTTGAGCAAGAACTTGGTTTCGACATCGACGGCTAACCAAAACTTAACTGAAGTCACATGCACCATTATCAGTTTCTGTCTGGTTTCTAGCAGTTATTATGTTACTAGTTTTTGCTTATAGTAGCCAGATCAATGCTGCTGCATGAGTGGTCATGTGCTGAATGGATGGACAGCATGGATATTCTTGGAAAAACTGAAATTTGAATAAAGAGCTGCACCTTGTAGAAGAGAATGATATCAACAGCAAGGTGCGTGGTCAAATGATGTGCTGCTGATAAATAGTCTTATATTGTATTATATTATATTGTCTTTCTTCATTAAAACCAATCTCTTCACCCTTCTCATCATTCAGTTAGGCCTAATTTAAATTGAATTGTGAATTAAGGTGCACGTTTATCGCCCATTCATCCATTTGTCATTCATTCAGTGAGGAGAGAGAGACCCATTAGCGCCTGACTGGGTACCAATGTCCTACAGCACATTGTCTTGGCAGGTTAAGTTAGGAATATGTGTGAAAAAAAACTTTTAAAAAGGCCCTAAATAATTTTCTGTTTTAGATTTCAAAATTCTAACAAATGAGCAGGGTAAAATACAAACACTTAGGAGAAGTCAGAAGGAGCAGGACATTGCTTTTTGGGGGGCAAATCAAACGTCAGTGGCAATTGGGCTATGGTGGTTCTTGTGTTAAACTCTCAATGCCACCCTCAACCCTTCTCTGTCCATCTCTACATCTGTCTTTCATCAGGTTCTCTCTCTCTCTCTCTCTCTCTCTCTCTCTCTCTCTCTCTCTCTCTCTCTCTCTCTCTCTCTCTCTCTCTCTCTCTCTCTCTCTCTCTCTCTCTCTCTCTCTCAAGGGAGTGGGCTCACTCACAATTTTGCTAAAGAATTGTATCAGCATATCCTCCGAGAGCAACTTCTCCCAACCATCCAGGAACAGTTTGGTGACGAACAATGCCATTCCAGCATGATGGAGGACCTTGCAATAAGGCAAAAGTGATAACTAAGTGCCTCAGTGAATAAAACATCAATATTGTGGGTCCATTTTGGGTCCATGGCCAGGAAACGCCCCAGGAAACCGTTGAGAACCTGTGGTCAAACCTCAAGAGGCAGGTGGACAAACAAAAAACCCACAAATTCTGACAAACTTCAAGCATTGATTATGCAATAATGGGCTGTCATCAGTCAGGATGTGGCCCAGAATATAATTGACAGCATGCCAGGGTAGATTGCAGAAGTCTTGAAAAAGAAGGGTCAACACTGCAAATATTGACTCTTTGCATCAACTTCATGTAATTGTCAATAAAAGCCTTTGACACTTATGAAATGCTTGTAATTATACTACTATTTCATAGTAACATCTGACAAAAATATCTAAAGACACTGAAGCAGCAAACGTTGTGGAAATTAATATTTGTGCCATTCTCAAAACTTTTGGCCACGACTGTAAAAACTAATTTCTGTCAAAATTAGAAACCTGTAATATCTGAAAATGTAGCAAGGCAGACTATCTTTCACGTATACGGCATGAATGGATGCCTCTCCCTGTCACGGATGCCTCTCCCTGTCACGGATGCCTCTCCCTGTCACGGATGCCTCTCCCTGTCACGGATGCCTCTCCCTGTCACGGATGCCTCTCCCTGTCACGGATGCCTCTCCCTGTCACGGATGCCTCTCCCTGTCACGGATGCCATGGTTGCTCTTAGTTTGAAGATGTAATCAGGAGACAGGTGTTTTCTCCATCTCCTTAGCTATCATAATCTAATTCCACTGATTTGAATTCTCGGTCCTCCAGCAAGTGGAGAGCAACACTTATGCACACAACATTTGGTAAGAGACGGGAGGTGCATAGGCTGGACACAGCCAGAGTATGTCAGCTTTAAATCAATGATATGGCCTCACCCATGAACACATAACTGACACACATTTGTTTAGGCTCTCTCTTCAAGTGTTATAGGCAGTAGCCTATAACAAAAGCCTGCACACACACACACACACACACAGAGTGCCGTGTGGTTTGTGAACTGTGAAAGGGGTTAGGTTTTATGAAAGTGGTGACATTATAACATCCTGACACAGCTCCGTGGCAAACAGCTCTGAAGGTCAGTGTGTGTGTGTGTGTGTGTGTGTGTGTGTGTGTGTGTGTGTGTGTGTGTGTGTGTGTGTGTGTGTGTGTGTGTGTGTGTGTGTGTGTGTGTGTGTGTGTGTGTGTGTGTGTGTGTGTGTGTGTTTTGTGTGTGTGTGTGTGTGTGTGTGTGTGTGTGTGTGTGTGTGTGTGTGTGTGTGTGTGTGTGTGTGTGTGTGTGTGTGTGTGTGTGTGTGTGTGTGTGTGTGTGTGTGTGTGTGTGTGTGTGTGTGTGTGTGTGTGTGTGTTCTGTAGTTGTCACTCTGCTCTGTCTTTCCCGCTTTTCTCTTTTATCCACTCCAACACATTCTCTCTCCCCCTGTATCTCTACCTCCTGCCCTCTGACTCTCTCAGCATCACCTCAATACCTCATTCTGTTCCTCTTTAGAGAGAGCGAGAGAGAGTGAGAGAGCCAGTGAGAGCCAGAGAACGAGCTAAGTGAGAGAGAAAATGAGCTGAGAGAGAGAGAATCCGAGCTGAGAGAGAGAGAGAACGAGCTGAGAGAGAGAACGAGCTGAGAGAGAGAGAGAGGGAGAGAGGGAGGGAGAGAGAGAGAGAGAGAGAGAGAGAGAGAGAGAGAGAGAGAGAGAGAGAGAGAGAGAGAGAGAGAGAGAGAGAGAGAGAGAGAGAGAGAGAGAGAGAGAGAGAGAGAGAGAGAGAGAGAGAGAGAGAGAGAGAGAGAGAGAGAGAGAGAGAGAGAGAGAGAGAGAGAGAGAGAGAGAGAGAGAGAGAGAGAGAGAGAGAGAGAGAGAGAGAATAAGCTGAGAGACAAGGCAAGAAGGTGTGTTCCTGTGTGTAAGATGGGCTCTCAGAGCAGGTGGGCTACAGGTGTAGCTGGAAAGAAAGAAAGACAAAGGGAGAGAGGGGGGTGAGGAACTGATGACATTACATTATTACAGTATGTGTCAGCAACCAGATCTGTGTAGATAACTGATGACATTACATTATAACAGTATGTGTCAGCAACCAGATCTGTGTAGATAACTGATGACATTACATTATAACAGTATGTGTCAGCAACCAGATCTGTGTAGATAACTGATGACATTACATTATAACAGTATGTGTCAGCAACCAGATCTGTGTAGATAACTGATGACATTACATTATAACAGTATGTGTCAGCAACCAGATCTGTGTAGATAACTGATGACATTACATTATAACAGTATGTGTCAGCAACCAGATCTGTGTAGATAACTGATGACATTACATTATAACAGTATGTGTCAGCAACCAGATCTGTGTAGATAACTGATGACATTACATTATAACAGTATGTGTCAGCAACCAGATCTGTGTAGATAACTGATTACATTACATTATAACAGTATGTGTCAGCAACCAGATCTGTGTAGATAACTGATGACATTACATTATAACAGTATGTGTCAGCAACCAGACCTGTGTAGGTAACTGATGACATTACATTATAACAGTATGTGTCAGCAACCAGATCTGTGTAGATAACTGATGACATTACATTATAACAGTATGTGTCAGCAACCAGACCTGTGTAGGTAACTGATGACATTACATTATAACAGTATGTGTCAGCAACCAGATCTGTGTAGATAACTGATGACATTACATTATAACAGTATGTGTCAGCAACCAGATCTGTGTAGATAACTGATGACATTACATTATAACAGTATGTGTCAGCAACCAGATCTGTGTAGATAACTGATGACATTACATTATAACAGTATGTGTCAGCAACCAGATCTGTGTAGGTAACTGATGACATTACATTATAACAGTATGTGTCAGCAACCAGATCTGTGTAGATAACTGATGACATTACATTATAACAGTATGTGTCAGCAACCAGATCTGTGTAGATAACTGATGACATTACATTATAACAGTATGTGTCAGCAACCAGACCTGTGTAGGTAACTGATGACATTACATTATTACAGTATGTGTCAGCAACCAGACCTGTGTAGATAACTGATGACATTACATTATAACAGTATGTGTCAGCAACCAGATCTGTGTAGATAACTGATGACATTACATTATAACAGTATGTGTCAGCAACCAGACCTGTGTAGATAACTGATGACATTACATTATAACAGTATGTGTCAGCAACCAGACCTGTGTAGGTAACTGATGACATTACATTATTACAGTATGTGTCAGCAACCAGACCTGTGTAGATAACTGAACACATTACATTATAACAGTATGTGTCAGCAACCAGATCTGTGTAGATAACTGATGACATTACATTATAACAGTATGTGTCAGCAACCAGATCTGTGTAGATAACTGATGACATTACATTATAACAGTATGTGTCAGCAACCAGATCTGTGTAGATAACTGATGACATTACATTATAACAGTATGTGTCAGCAACCAGATCTGTGTAGATAACTGATGACATTACATTATAACAGTATGTGTCAGCAACCAGATCTGTGTAGATAACTGATGACATTACATTATAACAGTATGTGTCAGCAACCAGATCTGTGTAGATAACTGATGACATTACATTATAACAGTATGTGTCAGCAACCAGATCTGTGTAGATAACTGATGACATTACATTATAACAGTATGTGTCAGCAACCAGATCTGTGTAGATAACTGATGACATTACATTATAACAGTATGTGTCAGCAACCAGACCTGTGTAGGTAACTGATGACATTACATTATTACAGTATGTGTCAGCAACCAGACCTGTGTAGATAACTGATGACATTACATTATAACAGTATGTGTCAGCAACCAGATCTGTGTAGATAACTGATGACATTACATTATAACAGTATGTGTCAGCAACCAGACCTGTGTAGATAACTGATGACATTACATTATAACAGTATGTGTCAGCAACCAGATCTGTGTAGATAACTGATGACATTACATTATAACAGTATGTGTCAGCAACCAGATCTGTGTAGATAACTGATGACATTACATTATAACAGTATGTGTCAGCAACCAGATCTGTGTAGATAACTGATGACATTACATTATAACAGTATGTGTCAGCAACCAGACCTGTGTAGATAACTGATGACATTACATTATAACAGTATGTGTCAGCAACCAGATCTGTGTAGATAACTGATGACATTACATTATAACAGTATGTGTCAGCAACCAGATCTGTGTAGATAACTGATGACATTACATTATAACAGTATGTGTCAGCAACCAGATCTGTGTAGATAACTGATGACATTACATTATAACAGTATGTGTCAGCAACCAGATCTGTGTAGATAACTGATGACATTACATTATAACAGTATGTGTCAGCAACCAGATCTGTGTAGATAACTGATGACATTACATTATAACAGTATGTGTCAGCAACCAGATCTGTGTAGGTATAATTTCAAATCAAATCAAATCAAATCAAATTTATTTATATAGCCCTTCGTACATCAGCTGATATCTCAAAGTGCTGTACAGAAACCCAGCCTAAAAACCCAAACAGCAAACAATGCAGGTGTAAAATTTGAATGAGAACAGTCCTCTTTATAAAGCCTCTCACAGTTTCAAGTCAGAATAAGAGGTTTCCTTATTTCTCAAATGTCAAATTTCAAAGTTTTAAAGGTTAAGTTCAGGTATTAACTATGAATGTTTAGGTTAGGGTTAAGTTCAGGTATTAACTATGAATGTTTAGGTTAGGGTTAAGTTCAGGTATTAACTATGAATGTTTAGGTTAGGGTTAAGTTCAGGTATTAACTATGAATGTTTAGGTTAGGGTTAAGTTCAGGTATTAACTATGAATGTTTAGGTTAGGGTTAAGTTCAGGTATTAACTATGAATGTTTAGGTTAGGGTTAAGTTCAGGTATTAACTATGAATGTTTAGGTTAGGGTTAAGTTCAGGTATTAACTATGAATGTTTAGGTTAGGGTTAAGTTCAGGTATTAACTATGAATGTTTAGGTTAGGGTTAAGTTCAGGTATTAACTATGAATGTTTAGGTTAGGGTTAAGTTCAGGTATTAACTATGAATGTTTAGGTTAGTGTTAAGTTTAGGCATTATCTCTGAATTCGTAAGGTTAGGCATTCATTCAGAATGCTTAAGGTAAGGGTTAACGTGTGTGATAGGCTTTAAAAACAACAACTTTTTAACGCTGGATCCAAACATGAAACCTTTTTAACCCGAGGCAGATGTTACCGTCCACTCTAGCACTCACTGTTGCCCCTAGTGGCCTTTTCCACGTCATCGCCTGACGTTCTCAGACATGGATGGACGTCAAATAATGACACGTAACACGGTTGACCTGCCAATCATAAACACTGCATTCATCTCTCTATCTTACCTGACTTTGAATTGTTCAGGTCTAGTTTAAAAATATTTTTACACATTCAGATATTCTTAGAAGGTATTTCTACAAGAATCGCACACTTTCCAAGAAGTTTATGAAACAGTAGATGTGTGATTATTAGGAAACAGCACTAGTGTGGAACCCACAGTGATTTGCTACTTCCCAGTGTTTAGATACAAGGACAAACCTGGAAATGTTTGTCCTTTTCACCACTCATCTAAAACTCAAGACACATCTGGCCACACAGTCAGTTGAATGTTACTGATAGTCCGTAGAGTGTCTACAGATGGACCATGTACAGACTATCTAAATAAATTGTTACCACACATCTATCTCAGCTAGAAACATGTTTGGACTAGTTACTACATAAGTAAACTAACTGAGGTTGAAACACGTTATAGTTGATGATGCCTTAAATTGGTCATTCCCACTTCAGTTCTGGTGAAACAGTGTCAACAGTAATCGAGAGACCAGGATGAGTTTACAATGACACATATTTAAATATATACAGACATACATACAAAGTACAAACATGCACACAGGGGCTTGAGCTCCCTTAATTGTTGGAAGCTGTTGGTTGGGCTCTCTGTTTTTCTCCTGCAAATAGCCTGGACCTTTCATACTACTGTATGTGTGTGTGTGTCCTGGGACATCCTTAAGATTACGCTGACTCTCCTCCTCCATGTGTGATATGGGCAAATCGATATGCAACAGAAGTCTAATACCTTAATCCACAATGCTCTCACAGGCAAACAGCCTCCATCTGTTATGCAGGTGAATGAGGACCCAAAAGCGACTTGGCGAAAACAGAGTATTTAATCCAGTAAAGTTACTTTACAAACAAAAGGCATAATACTACTCGTAATGACGAGAACAGACAGGAGACTTGATCAAGAACTGCAGGTTGCCTCGGGAAGGCACTTGAACGTAGCAGCCTCAGACACCTGCTCACCACGCAGCATCTGAGGGAAACACGACACGACAGGGCAATACATAGACACAGCACGGTGAACAATAGATAAGGATCCGACAGGACAGGAACGGAAAACAAGGGAAGAAATAGGGACTCTAATCAGGGGAAAAGATAAGGAACAGGTGTGGGAAGACTAAATG
The DNA here is from genome assembly GCF_021184085.1 of Oncorhynchus gorbuscha. Classification (NCBI taxonomy): domain Eukaryota; kingdom Metazoa; phylum Chordata; class Actinopteri; order Salmoniformes; family Salmonidae; genus Oncorhynchus; species Oncorhynchus gorbuscha. The sequence goes on along the minus strand of NC_060177.1, from coordinate 79,387,680 downwards.
ATGATTAGGGAATAGGAACAGCTGGGAGCAGGAACGGAACGATAGAGAGAGGAGAGAGAGGGAGGGGGAGAGAGAGGGATAGAAAAAGGGAACGAACCTAATAAGACCAGCAGGGGGAAACGAACAGAAGGGAAAGCATAATGACAAGACAATCTAAGACAAAACATGACAGTACCCCCACTCACCGAGCGCCTCCTGGCGCACTCGAGGAGGAATCCTGGCGGCAACGGAGGAAATCATCAATAAGTGAACGGTCCAGCACGTCCCGAGACGGAACCCAACTCCTCTCCTCAGGACCGTAACCCTCCCAATCCACTAAGTATTGGTGACCCCGTCCCCGAGAACGCATGTCCATGATCTTACGTACCTTGTAAATAGGTGCGCTCGACAAGGACGGGAGGGGGGAGGGAAGACGAACGGGGTGCGAAGAAAGGGCTTGACACAGGAGACATGGAAGACAGGATGGACGCGACGAAGATGTCGCGGAAGAAGCAGTCGCACAGCGACAGGATTGACGACCTGGGAGACACGGAACGGACCAATGAACCGCGGAGTCAACTTACGAGAAGCTGTCGTAAGAGGAAGGTTGCGAGTGGAAAGCCACACTCTCTGGCCGCAACAATACCTTGGACTCTTAATCCTGCGTTTATTGGCGGCTCTCACAGTCTGTGCCCTGTAACGGCAAAGTGCAGACCTCACCCTCCTCCAGGTGCGCTCACAACGTTGGACAAACGCTTGAGCGGAGGGAACGCTGGACTCGGCAAGCTGGGATGAGAACAGAGGAGGCTGGTAACCCAGACTACTCTGAAACGGAGATAACCCGGTAGCAGACGAAGGAAGCGAGTTGTGAGCGTATTCTGCCCAGGGGAGCTGTTCTGCCCAAGACGCAGGGTTTCTGAAAGAAAGGCTGCGTAGTATGCGACAATCGTCTGATTGGCCCTCTCTGCTTGACCGTTAGACTGGGGATGAAACCCGGAAGAGAGACTGACGGACGCACCAATCAAACGACAGAACTCCCTCCAAAACTGTGACGTGAATTGCGGGCCTCTGTCTGAAACGGCGTCTAACGGGAGGCCATGAATTCTGAACACATTCTCGATAATGATTTGTGCCGTCTCCTTAGCGGAAGGAAGTTTAGCGAGGGGAATGAAATGTGCCGCCTTAGAGAACCTATCGACAACCGTAAGAATCACAGTCTTCCCCGCAGACAAAGGCAGACCGGTAATGAAGTCTAGGGCGATGTGAGACCATGGTCGAGAAGGAATAGGGAGCGGTCTGAGACGACCGGCAGGAGGAGAGTTACCCGACTTAGTCTGCGCGCAGTCCGAACAAGCAGCCACGAAACGGCGCGTGTCACGCTCCTGAGTCGGCCACCAAAAGCGCTGGCGAATAGACGCAAGAGTGCCTCGAACACCGGGATGACCAGCTAACTTGGCAGAGTGAGCCCACTGAAGAACAGCCAGATGAGTGGAAACAGGAACGAAAAGGAGGTTACTAGGACAAGCGCGCGGCGACGCAGTGTGCGTGAGTGCTTGCTTAACCTGTCTTTCAATTCCCCAGACTGTCAACCCGACAACACGCCCATAAGGAAGAATCCCTCGGGATCGGTAGAAGCCACAGAAGAACTAAACAGACGGGATAAGGCATCAGGCTTGGTGTTCTTGCTACCCGGACGGTAAGAAATCACAAACTCGAAACGAGCGAAAACAACGCCCAACGAGCTTGACGGGCATTAAGTCGTTTGGCAGAACGGATGTACTCAAGGTTCTTATGGTCTGTCCAAACGACAAAAGGAACGGTCGCCCCCTCCAACCACTGTCGCCATTCGCCTAGGGCTAAGCGGATGGCGAGCAGTTCACGGTTACCCACATCATAGTTGCGCTCAGATGGCGACAGGCGATGAGAAAAATAAGCGCAAGGATGAACCTTATCGTCAGACTGGAAGCGCTGGGATAGAATGGCTCCCACGCCTACCTCTGAAGCGCCAACCTCGACAATGAATTGTCTAGTGACGTCAGGAGTAACGAGGATAGGAGCGGACGTAAAACGTTCTTTTAGAAGATCAAAAGCTCCCTGGGCGGAACCGACCACTTAAAACACGTCTTGACAGAAGTAAGAGCTGTGAGAGGGGCAGCAACTTGACCGAAATTACGAATGAAACGCCGATAGAAATTAGCGAAACCTAAAAAGCGCTGCAACTCGACACGTGACCTTGGAACGGGCCAATCACTGACAGCTTGGACCTTAGCGGAATCCATCTGAATGCCTTCAGCGGAAATAACGGAACCGAGAAAAGTAACGGAGGAGACATGAAAAGAGCACTTCTCAGCCTTTACGTAGAGACAATTCTCTAAAAGGCGCTGTAGAACACGTCGAACGTGCTGAACATGAATCTCGAGTGACGGTGAAAAAATCAGGATATCGTCAAGATAGACAAAAACAAAGATGTTCAGCATGTCTCTCAGAACATCATTAACTAATGCCTGAAAACAGCTGGCGCATTGGCGAGACCAAACGGCAGAACCCGGTACTCAAAATGCCCTAACGGAGTGTTAAACGCCGTTTTCCACTCGTCCCCCTCTCTGATGCGCACGAGATGGTAAGCGTTGAAGGTCCAACTTAGTAAAGCACCTGGCTCCCTGCAGAATCTCGAAGGCTGATGACATAAGGGGAAGCGGATAACGATTCTTAACCGTTATGTCATTCAGCCCTCGATAATCCACGCAGGGGCGCAGAGTACCGTCCTTCCTCTTAACAAAAAAGAACCCCGCCCCGGCCGGAGAGGAAGAAGGCACTATGGTACCGGCGTCAAGAGACACAGATAAATAATCCTTCGAGAGCCTTACGTTCGGGAGCCGACAGAGAGTATAGTCTACCCCGAGGAGGAGTGGTCCCCGGAAGGAGATCAATACTACAATCATGCGACCGGTGAGGAGGAAGGGAGTTGGCTCGGGACCGACTGAAGACCGTGCGCAGATCATGATATTCCTCCGGCACTCCTGTCAAATCGCCAGGTTCCTCCTGAGAAGTGGGGACAGAAGAAACGGGAGGGATGGCAGACATTAAACACTTCACATGACAAGAAACGTTCCAGGATAGGATAGAATTACTAGACCAATTAATAGAAGGATTATGACATACTAGCCAGGGATGACCCAAAACAACAGGTGTAAAAGGTGAACGAAAAATCAAAAAAGAAATAGTCTCACTGTGGTTACCAGATACTGTGAGAGTTAAAGGTAGTGTCTCAAATCTGATACTGGGAAGATGACTACCATCTAAGGCAAACATGGGCGTAGGCTTGTCTAACTGTCTGAAAGGAATGTCATGTTTCCGAGCCCATGCTTCGTCCATGAAACAACCCTCAGCCCCAGAGTCAATCAAGGCACTGCATGTAGCACCCGAACCGGTCCAGCGTAGATGGACCGACATAGTAGTGCAGGATCTAGATGAAGAGACCTGAGTAGTAGCGCTCACCAGTAGCCCTCCGCTTACTGATGAGCTCTGGCCTTTACTGGACATGAATTGACAAAATGTCCATCAAATCCGCAATAGAGGCACAGGCGGTTGGTGATCCTCCGTTCCCTCTCCTTGGTCGAGATGCGAATACCTCCCAGCTGCATGGGCTCAGTCTCTGAGCCAGAGGAGGGAGATGGTTGCGATGCGGAGCAGGGAAACACCGTTGACGCGAGCTCTCTTCCACGAGCTTGGTGACGAAGATCTACCCGTCGTTCTATGCGGATGGCGAGAGCAATCAAAGAGTCCACACTGGAAGGAACCTCCCGAGAGAGAATCTCATCTTTGACCACTGCGTGGAGTCCCTCCAGAAAACGAGCGAGCAGCGCCGGCTCGTTCCAGTCACTAGAGGCAGCAAGAGTGCGAAACTCTATAGAGTAATCCGTTATGGATCGATCACCTTGGCATAGGGAAGCCAGGGCCCTAGAAGCCTCCCTACCAAAAACTGAACGGTCAAAAACCCGAATCATCTCCTCTTTAAAGTTCTGGTAATTGTTAGAACAATCAGCCCTTGCCTCCCAGATAGCTGTGCCCCACTCTCGAGCCCGGCCAGTAAGGAGTGATATGACGTAAGCAACCCGAACTCTCTCGCTAGAGTATGTGTTGGGTTGGAGAGAGAACACAATATCACACTGGGTGAGAAAGGAGCGGCACTCCGTGGGCTGCCCGGAGTAGCAAGGTGGGTTATTAACCCTAGGTTCCGGAGGCTCGGCAGGCCAGGAAGTAACAGGTGGCACGAGACGAAGACTCTGGAACTGTCCAGAGGTCGGAAACCTGAGCGGCCAGGTTCTCCACGGCATGGCGAGCAGCAGACAATTCCTGCTCGTGTCTGCCGAGCATGGCTCCTTGGATCTCGACGGCAGTGTTACGAGCATCTGTAGTCGCTGGGTCCATTCCTTGGTCGGATCCTTCTGTTATGCAGGTGAATGAGGACCCAAAAGCGACTTGGCGAAAACAGAGTATTTAATCCAGTAAAGTTACTTTACAAACAAAAGGCATAATACTACTCGTAATGACGAGAACAGACAGGAGACTTGATCAAGAACTGCAGGTTGCCTCGGGAAGGCACTTGAACGTAGCAGCCTCAGACACCTGCTCACCACGCAGCATCTGAGGGAAACACGACACGACAGGGCAATACATAGACACAGCACGGTGAACAATAGATAAGGATCCGACAGGACAGGAACGGAAAACAAGGGAAGAAATAGGGACTCTAATCAGGGGAAAAGATAAGGAACAGGTGTGGGAAGACTAAATGATGATTAGGGGAATAGGAACAGCTGGGAGCAGGAACGGAACGATAGAGAGAGGAGAGAGAGGGAGGGGGAGAGAGAGGGATAGAAAAAGGGAACGAACGTAATAAGACCAGCAGGGGGAAACGAACAGAAGGGAAAGCATAATGACAAGACAATCTAAGACAAAACATGACACCATCAGATTATAAAGCAGGAGACAATGTCTCTGTCTCTCTGTCTCTCTCTCTCTCTCTCTCTCTCTCTCTCTCTCTCTCTCTCTCTCTCTCTCTCTCTCTCTCTCTCTCTCTCTCTCTCTCTCTCTCTCTCTCTCTCTCTCTCTCTCTCTCTCTCTCTCTCTCTCTCTCTCTCTATGCAATCACCATCGCATTGCACACTGCCCTATCCCATCCAGACAAGAGGAATACCTATGTAAGAAAGCTGTTCATCGACAACAGCCTTTAACACCATAGTACCCTCTGAGCCCATCACTAAGCTTGGGCCATGGGTCTGAACCCCATCCTGTGCAACTGGGTCCAGGACTACTTGAAGGGCTGACCGCAGGTTGTGAAGGTAGGCAACAACACCTCTGCCATGCTGATCCTCAACACGGGGGCCCACAGGGGTGCGTGGTCAGCCCCCTCCTGTATTCCCAGTTCACCCATGACCATCAGACTGTTGATTGTAACCACTAGCCGGCCTCCGCCCAGTACCCTGCCCTGAACATTTTCTATTCATATACTGTCCATACTGTCTATACACACCATTATATACACTGCTCAAAAAAATAAAGGGAACACTAAAATAACACATCCGAGATCTGAATTAATGAAATATTCTTATTAAATACTTTTTTCTTTAAAAAGTTGAATGTGCTAACAACAAAATCACACAAAAATGATCAATGGAAATCAAATTTATCAACCCATGGAGGTCTGGATTTGGAGTCACACTCAAAATTAAAGTGGAAAACCACACTACAGGCTGATCCAACTTTGATGTAATGTCCTTAAAACAAGTCAAAATGAGGCTAGTGTGTGTGGCCTCCACGTGCCTGTATGTATATATGTATATATGCCATTTAGCAGACGCTTTTATCCAAAGCGACTTACAGTCATGTGTGCATACATTCTACGTATGGGTGGTCCCGGGAATCGAACCCACTACCCTGGCGTTACAAGCGCCATGCTCTACCAACTGAGCTACAGAAGGACCTCCCTACAATGCCTGGGCATGCTCTTGATGAGGTGGCGGATGGTCTCCTGAGGGATCTTCTCCCAGACCTGGACTAAAGCATCCGCCAACTCCTGGACAGTCTGTGGTGCAATGTGGCGTTGGTGGATGGAGCGAGACATGATGTCCCAGATGTGCTCAATTGGATTCAGGTCTGGGGAATTGGCAGGCCAGTCCATAGCATCAATGCCTTCCTCTTGCAGGAACTGCTGACACACTCCAGCCACATGAGGTCTAGCATTGTCTTGCATTAGGAGGAACCCAGGGCCAACCGCACCAGCATATGGTCTCACAAGGGGTCTGAGGATCTCATCTCGGTACCTATTGGCAGTCAGGCTACCTCTGGCGAGCACATGGAGGGCTGTGCAGCCCCCCAAAGAAATGCCACCCCACACCATGACTGACCCACCGCCAAGCCGGTCATGCTGGAGGATGTTGCAGGCAGCAGAACATTCTCCACGGCGTCTCCAGACTCTGTCACGTCTGTCATGTGCTCAGTGTGAACCTGCTTTCATCTGTGAAGAGCATAGGGCGCCAGTGGCAAATATGCCAATCTTGGTGTTCTCTGGCAAATGCCAAACGTCCTGCACGGTGTTGGGCTGTAAGCACAACCCCCACCTGTGGACGTCCGGCCCGCATACCACCCTCATGGAGTCTGTTTCTGACCGTTTGAGCAGACACATGCACATTTGTGGCCTGCTGGAGGTCATTTTGCAGGGCTCTGGCAGTGCTCCTCCTTGCACAAAGGCGGAGGTAGCGGTCCTGCTGCTGGGTTGTTGCCCTCCTCCTCCACGTTTCCTGATGTATTGGCCTGTCTCCTGGTAGCGCCTCCATGCTCTGGACACTACGCTGACAGACACAGCAAACCTTCTTGCCACAGCTCACATTGATGTGCCATCCTGGATGAGCTGCACTACCTTAGCCACTTGTGTGGGTTGTAGACTCCGTCTCATGCTACCACTAGAGTGAAAGCACAGCCAGCATTCAAAAGTGACGAAAACATCAGCCAGGAAGCATAGGAACTGAGAAGTGGTCTGTGGTCACCACCTGCAGAACCACTCCTTTATTGGGCGTGTCTTGCTAATTGCCTATAATTTCCACCTGTTGTCTATTCCATTTGCACAACAGCATGTGAAATGTATTGTCAATCAGTGTTGCTTCCTATGTGGACAGTTTGATTTCACAGAAGTGTGATTGACTTGGAGTTACATTTTGTTGTTTCCGTGTTCCCTTTATTTGTTTGAGCAGTGTACATATACAGTACATGTATTTATATTCCAGACTCTGACATTGCTCATTCTGATCTTTCTTAATTTCTTTCTTGTTCATTTTCGCGATCTGGTGGAGCTAGAAACAGAAGCATTTCACTGCCCCTGCGATAACATCTGCAAAATATGTGTATGCGACCATTTGATATCTGTCCCTCTCTGTCGCTCTCTCTACACAGTATATATCTCTGTCCTTCTCTCTCCCCCATCCTCTCTCTCTACACAGTATATATCTCTGTCCTTCTCTCTCCCCCATCCTCTCTCTCTACACAGTATATATCTCTGTCCTTCTCTCTCCCCCATCCTCTCTCTCTACACAGTATATATCTCTGTCCTTCTCTCTCTATCCCCATATCTCTTTCTCTCTCCCCCATCCTCTCTCTCTACACAGTATATATCGCTGTCCTTCTCTCTCACCATCCTCTCTCTCTACACAGTATATATCTCTGTCCTTCTCTCTCTATCCCCATATCTCTTTCTCTCTCCCCCATCCTCTCTCTCTACACAGTATATATCTCTGTCCTCTCTCTATCCCCATATCTCTTTCTCTCTCCCCCATCCTCTCTCTACACAGTATATATCTCTGTCCTCTCTCTATCCCCATATCTCTTTCTCTCTCCCCCATCCTCTCTCTCTACACAGTATATATCTCTGTCCTCTCTCTATCCCCATATCTCTTTCTCTCTAACCCATCCTCTCTCTCTACACAGTATATATCTCTGTCCTCTCTCTATCCCCATATCTCTTTCTCTCTCCCCCATCCTCTCTCTCTACACAGTATATATCTCTGTCCTCTCTCTATCCCCATATCTCTTTCTCTCTCCCCCATCCTCTCACTCTACACAGTATATATCTCTGTCCTCTCTCTATCCCCATATATCTTTCTCTCTCCCCCATCCTCTCTCTCTACATCCCCTCATCTTTGAGTAGAGCAAAATAAAGCCGAGAGCTGACGTTTTTGTCGTTAAACTGTTTGTTATTGTAAAACATACATGTTCCCAACGATACAGGATATGTCAATCAACACCAGCTGGAGAAAAACCTGGGCACACACACACTGTTGACTTAGATGATGAGCTTTATATAGGGAAATACTACATCTTAAAACTTCCTTCAGTACCTCCTTCATCAATATATATATATACCCTAACAGCACATCCCCTTTGTACAAGTGACAGCTGCCAAGTCCCAGACCTAAACCCCCTAAATGAAGGAGAGGGAGAAGTGAGAGAGAGCGAGAAAGCGAGAGAGAGAGAGAGAATCCATTAGCAGCCTTTCTTGCTTTTCTCTGACGTCCAGTATATTATACAAGCCTGCACACCTGCTGCGATCCAGGAGTACCGCCTAAAAATGAGAAACACATGTCCTCAGTAAAACTCAGTGTGTGTTTGTGTGTGCGCAAACGACCCCAGCTAAGATAAAATGGTAACCCTATGTGTCTAATTCTACCCTCTCCCTGTCAATCAGTAGGCCAGTTAAACAGCAGGGAATGTAGCTGGCTCTCACATCATAAATGGCCCTATCACATTCTCCAGTGACTGTCAGAGCAGTGCTGAGGAAAGTTTCCAAAGCATTGTGGGAATGTTTCACCGGCTCTGCCTTGTGTTGTACACTTGTTTCTCTCGTCTATATCGAGGGATGGAGGGAGGAAATGAAGTCATCCTCTACGCTCTTTGAAAAAAAGGGTTGCTGAAGGGTTGTTCAGTTGTCCCCATAGGAGAACCCTTTTTGGTTATAGGTATAACCCTTTTGGGTTGCATGTTGAACCCCTAACCAAAAAGGGTTATGCAAATTGTTTACTATGAGGACAGCCATGGAACCCTTTTAGGTTTTCGATAACACCTTTTTTTTCATCCCTATCAAAGTCAAATCCAAATCAACGTGGGCTTCATGGTTAATGCTATTTAAGGGAAATAATTCTGCCAATGCATTTGATAGTGAAACAGCTTATTCGACTGTCTTTCCTCTTAACACTACACATCCTTTTCCCCTCTCTTTCATTCTACCTACAAAACCAACTCTCCAGCCAGAATTAGCCAACTGCTCTAACTCCTATTGCCTAGTGTGTGTGCTGTAGCCGGGGTCAGAGAAAGTTCAGCTGCCCTCGGCTAAACACATTCACCGTCGATTCAGATCAACAGGTCGTCCTTTACTCTATGTTGTATGATACACACACACACACACACACACACACACACACACACACACACACACACACACACACACACACACACACACACACACACACACACACACACACACACACACACACACACACACACACACACACACACACACACACACACACACACACACACACACACACACACACACACACACACACACACACACACACACACACACACAGGGGCTGAAACAAATGAATCTATCAACTCTGTGTACCTGCCAGTGGCTGGAGCACTTATCTGGGGCTATGAGCCGCTGTTTTTGTGTGTGTGTGTATAATATGCATGTGTACCTATACATGTACAAGTGGGTTTATGTTTTTGAGTATATTTGAGTGGCCTTTGAATATCCTTGACATGCATACGATAATATGCATTGATAAATGCTACATTTTCAGGTAGCAAAGTTTGGGACTACTGTGTGAATCTGTCGGTATAATACAATATAACTATGAATAAAAAAGAGAGAGAGGGAGGGATGAATAAAGGAGGTGTGAAGGAGGGATAGAGAAGGAGGTGAGAGGGAGGAAGAGAGGAGGAGGGAGGGAGGCATGGGGCTGGTGGGGGAGAAGGATGTAATGAAAAGCTATTCTCCCTTTTCATTACACAGGTGGGACAGCCTCTTTTGTTCTTTCTCTCACATTCTCTCTTGCCCTTCCATTGTATGATTTCACTTTCATTAAATATATCTTCCTTTTATCTTAAAGTGGTTGGTTTGAATCTCTCACTTTCTCTCACTCCTACCCTCTCTCTTTCTATCCTTCTCTCCTTCCTTACTCTCTCTTTCTCCGTCATTCCCACTCTCTTTTTCTCCCTCCTTCCCTCTCGCTTTTTCTCCTTCCTTCCCTCTCTTTTTGTCGTCCTCGCTCTATCTATCCAGTGGCTGGAGCTGAGCTGAGCTCTTGAGCAGAGGCTGATGGGAGTTCACTTGGGTGTGTCAATGGACTGTGTAATTGAAATGGAAATAAGCCAATCAGGGACTGGTGTCACGGTACCTTACCCTGCATGCACCTTACTGTTCCAGCTCTCCCAACTCTCAGAGAGTGTTTGTGTGTTTGTAGGAAGTGGCTAGGATGGTTTTTGGCCCTGCCGAGGGGGATGTGTAATCAGCGGGTAATAAAATGTCTAAACACCACACACACACACACACACACACACACACACACACACACACACACACACACACACACACACACACACACACACACACACACACACACACACACACACACACACACACACACACACACACACACACACACACACACACACACACACACAGCCAGGGTGATTCCGAGCGCATTTCCTCCCCAGCACTGCGTGGTTATCTGGATCTCTCTGGTAACAGCTGTACCATAACAAATAAATGTCATTATATTGGTTTGACAATTAGCCTGCCATCCACAGCTGGTTTAATTACCCTGCTAAATGATCAGGGCATCAAGGACTGGTCAGGTTTTCTACTTTACCAGTGGAGTGTGTGTGTGTGTGTGTGTGTGTGTGTGTGTGTGTGTGTGTGTGTGTGTGTGTGTGTGTGTGTGAGAGAGAGGGAGAGAGAGAGAGAATGCGTGTGTATGTGTGTGTGAGAAAGAGAGCGTGTGTGTGTGTGTGTGTGTGTGTGTGTGTGTGTGTGTGTGTGTGTGTGTGTGTGTGTGTGTGTGTGTGTGTGTGTGTGTGTGTGTGTGTGTGTGTGTGTGTGTGTGTGTGTGTGTGTGTGTGTGTGACTCAACAGAGAGGTATTTTTCTTGGAGTGTGTCTCTCTTCTACTGCCGGACTAATTTGGTAGAGAAGATGTCAAAGTCACACACACACACACACACACACACACACACACACACACACACACACACACACACACACACACACACACACACACACACACACACACACACACACACACACACACACACACACACACACACACACACACACACGCAGGTAGGAGTGAGAGATCGAGAGAGAGTCAATCCAACCACTTTAAGATAAAAGGAAGATATATTTATTGGAAGTGAAATCATACAGTGGAAGGACCAGAGAGAATGTGAGAGAAAGAACGAGAGAGGCTGTGTTATGAAAAGGGAGAATAGCTTTTCATTACATCCTTCTCCTCCACCAGCCCCATGCTTCCCTCTGTCCCTCCCACCTCCTTTATTCATCCCTCCCTCCTTTGTTTTGATTACATGTCCATTCTGTAGTGTTCAATTGTTTCATTTTGATGGTGAATTCCAGCATTGTTTAAAAAAAATGCACGGTTAGTCGTGTTTGGTATTGATAAACAATGACAACAAAAAACATGAACAATCTTTTTGTTCTACCTGTAACCTTTTATGTGGCAGATTTGGACAATGATAAACACCTACAATAACGTGCTATACATGATGTCAGAGCTCTGGCTCTGCGCTTCACAGTGCTGTATGGGTTTTGACTGACAGACCTTCTGAACTTGAGTTGCCCCCATCCCTCCTTCTGATTGGGCAACTTTTGCAAATGAGCGAGGGAAATCCTGTAAATGAAGAAGTCTCAATGTATTTTGAAAAATGAGATTTTGAGGATTATAATAAATACTGCTTTGATGTCATACAAACAAGCCAAATGTGCGCTTCACATTTCCATGTCATGTACAGAACTTTTATGATCGCTGTGTTAGATGTACATTTACCAGATGACATGGTGTTATACCCTGGGTTGTTCTGAACAAAATCAGCCTGTTAGATGTACAGTTACCAGATGACATGGTGTTATACCCTGGGTTGTTCTGAACAGAATCAGCCTGTTAGATGTACAGTTACCAGATGACATGGTGTTATACCCTGGGTTGTTCTGAACAGAATGAGTCTGTTAGATGTACAGTTACCAGATTACATGGTGTTATACCCTGGGTTGTTCTGAACAGAATGAGCCTGTTAGATGTACAGTTACCAAATTACATGGTGTTATACCCTGGGTTGTTCTGAACAGAATGAGCCTGTTAGATGTACAGTTACCAGATGACATGGTGTTATACCCTGGGTTATGCTTGTCCATTGTGAATCAAATTAGCCGCTAAAAGTTTGCTTGTTCCACTTCCTCAACGGAGAGCTAGGAGAGCTCCAAAAAAGCACCTTACAGTTGAAGACTCTTGATTGTGGCCACTTGGAGACACCAGTTAGTCCTCTCAGTCAGACCCTTGTCATTTGTTTTGTCTTATATTGCACCTACCCCACATTTTCCAGGTATATTATTATCATCTACTGAATGCATCCAGAGTGTTTTCAGATGCATTTCGTTATCAACAAAGGTGGTGAAAATTACAGTAAAGGTAAAATACACATCAAATCAACAGTGTAATGTTTGGATTCAGTCTTGTGCCAGGTAAACCGTTGTGTTTTCACCTTTGTTCTAATCATTTCCACATAATCTCAAAACGGTTCCCTTTCAATTGCTACCATGGTTGTGAATATGCTTTTTGTATTTCTTCTGTGAGAAACATTTCCCACGGGTGTAAAGGGTTAATCAGACCTTTAGAGAAGATATTTGATGTTTTACTCCCTGGTACACATCGGTACAACAATCTGTCTCTAAGATGTTGAACTAGTAGGCTTTGTGTAGATTGACTTAGGCTGAGGACATAAACCCACACCTGCCTGGCTTTGTAACTATCAGCACATTTAGCCTTCCCCAAACCATGGCCCCAAACAATCGGAATTAATATCTGAACATAACCCTTTGAGTTGTTTTAACCCTGTAACCACGTGGAATTAACCCTGTAACCACGTGGAATTAACCCTGTAACCACATGGAATTAACAGTGTAACCACGTGGAATTAACCCTGTAACCACATGGAATTAACAGTGTAACCACGTGGAATTAACCCTGTAACCACATGGAATTAACCCTGTAACCACGCAGAATTAACCCTGTAACCATGTGGAATGAATGTGTCAAAAATAGACATAAAATCATCCATAATAAAGTTGAATTTCAAAGGGAAACTATGAGATCCACCAACCCACGCACAAATGCACAAATGCACACACACACACACACACACACACACACACACACACACACACACACACACACACACACACACACACACACACACACACACACACACACACACACACACACACACACACACACACACACACACACACACACACACACACACACACACACAGGAAGTAGTCTGGGGGTGAAGGGAAACCATTATGTGTACACACAAACAAACCCATGTACACACACACACACACACACACACACAGGAAGTAGTCTGGGGGTGAAGGGAAACCATAATGTGTACACACAAACAAACCCATGTACACACACAGCAGAGAGGCTGAGCAAAGGAAATGTGTGTTGTGAGAGGATGTGATTATTAAGTCAGTGACATTTAAGCCAGAGGAGATGTATTACTCTGCCTGTGGGTTGCAATGACATGTTTTAAATGAGATGTTACACATGACATGCTGCCAGAAAGGTAAACAGTTTCACTCAGCTATTTATTCTGAATGAGTAAACACAGGAAAGCAGCATTAGACGCTACCATAAACATCACACAACCGTACATACACACATGTTACATACCGCACACACACACACACACACCGAACAGATGGTGTCAGTCACAGAGTCTTCAAGCTAGCCCGCTCTCCAATATTAACACTGTGTTAGTGAAGGCTTACAAATAGAAACTGATACTCCACAAAGAGAGATGGACAATCAAAAAGCAATTCTCGCACCCTCCCTGTCCACAAACAACTGGGGAGGAATGAAGTGTGTGTGTGTGTGTGTGTGTGTGTGTGTGTGTGTGTGTGTGTGTGTGTGTGTGTGTGTGTGTGTGTGTGTGTGTGTGTGTGTGTGTGTGTGTGTGTGTGTGTGTGTGTGCGTGTGTGCGTGCGTGCGTGCGTGTGTGCGTGCGTGCGTGTGTGTGTGTGTGCGTGCGTGTGTGTGTTGTCCCCATCAGAGTGTGATTAATAATGTGCCCAGACCACCTTTATCATCGTAACATCAAAGGCAGTCTGCTTTCCTTGGCTGCAGAGCCAACTCTGTCAGAGTGAAGAGAGAATTTTGGAGGAGGGAGGGAGGGGAGAAGGAGAGAGAGGGAGGGAGGAGAGAAGGGAGAAGAGAGGGAGAGAGGTAAAGTTAAAAAAGAAGAGAGACAAGGGGAAAGAGTGAGAGTTTGTGTGGGGAGGAGAGGGGAGAAGAGAAATTGGAAAAAGGAGAGATGAGGAGTAGAGGATGAAGTGTAGACGAGAGGAAGGGCAGTGTGCTAAGTGCTGTCTAAGTCCCTTGTACAAGGCAAAGAGGTATTCAATTAAAAATTGACCTCTTTTCAGGTCCAGACATAGCAAAGGTTAGGTAGAGAATGAAAGTCTCTTTTCAGGGTTGAGTTAGGGTCAGCAACCGGAAGTTAGAGTCAGCTTTCCCCAGATCCACCCCTCAGCCAACTACTTTAACGACATTCACACTAATTCCTCTGAGGCATGGTCAGACAGTTGTTAGTAGACAAATCAAAGAGGAATTCGGACCTGACCTGAGCCACGGTGTGTGTGTGTGGGCAAGCTCGTGTGTGTGTGTGCGTGTGTAGTTGTATGTGCATGTGCGTGTGTGTCCAGGGTTGGGGATTAACGGATTACAAACTGTAATCTGTTACGTTACCAAATGAAAAATTGTAATCAGATTACAGATACTTTTGAAAAACTAGATGATAACTTCTTGGATTACTTTGAAATTCAGAAAGATTGTTTTCGATAAAATACTTAATGACATCTTTCTGTTTTCTCAATGACATTGAATTCAGCATTGAAAGAAGGTGCAAGTTTAAGTTTGTTCTGCCTGAGTGAGGCTGACCACCTCAGAGACCACTATGTTGACACACAAATGTGTTTGATGGACCACGGGAAAAGAGCAGGAATAGGCTTTTGTGGCCTACAGTCCAGCCCATGTTTTCCAGTGATATAACTGCTGTCGGCATCAAAGATTATATGACCAACTGGAGTAAACGCTTGGAGGTAAGGACGACAGGGGCGTTGTAGTCTATGGGCCTATTATTGATATCTGCATAGCAATGATATGCATCACACTGCTGCTCTCTCAAATATATGGTTGTGGATGACTGATCACAAATGTATAGGTGTATTATACCCCAAAAATGATTGAATTTCAGAAGTGTAGGCTAAGCTGCCTATCAATCACTGTTTATGCAACCCGTGGACAGCCAGTGAAAAATGTGCTCTTGCAGCTGCATAGCGTGGATCCCAACCTGTGGAATAATAGTTTGAGGGAGTTCCTCCGCACATACAGTCGAAAACATGTTTAATTTATGAAGACCATGAGTTGGCTTTGATTGCTCAATCTAATTCGTACCGATTAAAAAAAAACATTTCCAAAGGACTAAGGAACATATGCTTAAACTTGTACACTTTTGAAAGACTTCAACAACTTATCGGGATATTTATTTTACATTTATTTAACTAGACAAGTCAGTTAAGAACAAATTCTTATTTTCAATGACAGCCTAGGAACAAATTCTTATTTTCAATGACAGCCTAGGAACAGTGGCTTAACTGCCTTGTTCAGGGGCAGAATGACAGATTTGTTCCTTGGGGATATGAACTTGCAACCTTTACCGATACCAGCCCAACACTCTAACCACTAGGCTACCCCATATCAAATCATATTTTAAATTAATTAAGTGTTCTAGTTCATAATTGTATGGTATCACCAACAAAAATGTAAACAATAGGCCTATCCATAGTATGTATTAGTATGTATTATAGAATTCAATTCAATTTCACGTTAAGCAAATAGCACTTTTCGGTAGAATACGAAGCATGCCATTCCATTAGAGCAGCATTTATATTTCAACCATGTTTTGAAGCAATGAGCCCAATCAGCTCTCCATGACAACAACCCATACTGAGTTTGTGGTAATCCAAAAGTTACGTTACTGATTACAATTTTGGACCGGCAACTATTAACTGTAACATATTACATTTAGAAAGTAACCTAACCTCTGTGTGTGTCTGTTTGTGTCTGTGTATGCGTGTGCCTGTGCGTGTGTGTGTGTGTATGTGTATGTTCAAATGAGGGAATTAGAACATCATGACCCTGTGTAGTATGTTGTGGATCAGTGGAGTTGTAAACATGCCTCTATGCACAGCCTTCTGGGGGAAAACACACACTGTATTTTGGTATGGTTTGACATTTACAGCCTCAACTATCTCACACCTCCCTGTGGACTCTGGAACCCTCTGATGTATGAACTCTTCTCTGAGTTTTCAAAATGCTAGAAGTAAATAAGGAAAAAGTACTTTTTCGCAGCGCTTTCTGGCATCCAAAAGAGAGATATTTTGTCCAAGTTGGATTCTTTAGTGTGTGATACATTATGTTGTAGAGAAGTGGTGTGCATACATTTCCTGGGATGGATTTATAGACAAAACCTCCCCGTTTACTAAAGCCAAATGTTAAGAACGATTGCTTGCACATTTCTGAGGGATATCTGAAGAATGTTGAAAGATCCAACCTGCACTCATAAACATCTAAACAAATGAATCAACATACTGTATAACATTGAGAAAATGTTAACAGGACTGTTGCGTGTGTGTGCGTGCGCACTCACACATACATATGTGTGTGAGTTTTATAATTGAGGATGTTTAAGTTGTCTTCAGTGATCTTGTTGATATGAACTGAAGTGGACTTGGAGTGGGAGTGTACTCATCAAGTCACGTTGACTTCAATGTCCAGAACACTGTGTACTGCAGAAAAGTGTTTAGGACCATGAGTGTTACTTTTACTTTTAAAGTACTACTAAATCAGGTTGTGCAGAGTAAAGTCACTTCCTTCTTGGTGGTGTTATGTAATGTACTGTTGTTGATAATTGATAAATAATTGTAAAGTTGAGGCACTTTCAAACACTTTGTTTCTCTCACTACTTCCCTCTCTTTTTCTCTCCCTCCATCCCTCGTTCCCTCTCCCTAAAACATTTGTTTTAAAGTAAAGTTTTTGAGGCACATTCAATGGTGTATGACTGTTATTGGGAATTAAAGTCATTCTGACTAACTGCTGATTTTATCTTCCATTCCATCTTTAACTGAAGCCCTTCATCAGTCTTCCAAACACTAACGTTCTCTTCCTTGCCTTCTGTCCAATCAGGTTCCATCGTGGAGACTACCACATTGACGTGTGTATAAACGACTACCTGGATGTGTTCTGTCCCCACTATGAAGACATGGTGCCGGAGGAGCTGATGGAGCGCTATGTCCTCTACATGGTCAACTACGACGGCTACAGTACGTGTGACCACACAGCCAAGGGCTTTAAACGCTGGGAGTGTAACAGGCCTCACTCCCCCAACGGACCACTCAAGTTCTCAGAGAAGTTCCAGCTCTTCACCCCCTTCTCTCTGGGCTTCGAGTTCAGACCGGGCAGAGAGTACTACTACATCTGTGAGTATTGACGTATATCACCATATATTGTTGTTGTATGTGAGAGTCATAGAGATCACTGCTATGTGTTGAAGTCATGTGTGTTGAAGTCAGTCTGATGTCAGAGTGGACGGCAGATGCAGCCCTTAATGTGTTTAGAATTGTATGCAGTTGTATCAGAAGAACAACCATTTCACATCCAAGTTTGCATTGGAAGAATATGTGACTCGTTTCAGGAAACTAGGCATATGTCGTACATCAATACTTCATAGGAGAGGCATTTGAACATAAATGTATGTTTAAAAAAAAAAATGCATGAACCTTCCCGCTAGCCATGATTGGCTGAGATGATGGATGGGCTGGAGATGCCAAGAGATGAGTTCAGATTGGTCTGCCACGTAGCACACTTCTGTCTATAACAATGGCTGCTCAGTATGTGTAGGTATCCGTTCTTTTTTATAAAGACATCACAAATAACTGCAAAAGTGTTGCTCTCCACTTTCTGAAGGACAGATTTTTAAATCAGTGGAATGCCCAGTGGAAGCAGAGTATGATAGCTAAGGAGATGGAGAAAATTCTGGCGTTTGATTGCAAATATGCGGAGGGAGTTAAAAAGAAAACACACAGAAGGCTGCTGTATAAAACACCTGTCTCCGGATTACATTTTCAAACTAAGGGCAACCATGGCATCCGTGACAGAGAAGGATAAGTGTTCACCTATCATCATCCAGATAAGAGAGTCTAGCTAGCTACATTTTCAGATATTATACATTTCATGTTTTGTCAGAAAGTCATTTTCATTGCAAGTTAAAGTGTACTGTTAGCTAGGTAGCCAACGTTTTCTGGCTGGCTCGCTAGCTAATGTTATGTGTATGATCTGTGTAGTAATATCATTCGTATCTCAGAGCCATTGCCATTGATTGTTATAGCCTAATGTGAACTAGCTAGCTATCATTGAATCTAGTTGGTTAGCTGCCTGCTGATTCATACAGGCTAGTAACGTTATGAGTTGGGATTATCGTTAATTGCTTAGCTAGCTAGCTACATGTCTAAACAAGGTACTATTTCTCACTGCCGTTTACACCTTCTCTATCTTGAGAATGTGACAAATAAATGGTGCTTTTATTTCATATAGTATTTGTTAACCAGATACGGTAATGTGAAGAACAACATGACCTGCACCAAAGTAAAACTAGGATAGAACGTTAGGCCGAAGAGACGATGTCCAAGTTCTAAAATTCTCAGTTAGAATGCCCTGCTTTTATTTCCTCACAATCACAACTGTAAGGTATTTTCCTCTAATTGGCTTGCCATTAACTTGTAAATAATGATCTTGTTGTGAGTTTATTTTTCATGTAATAATGAATACAAATTAGCTCAAGTTAAGATGTTGTCAGCTATATGATGTGGTCATTATGTGAATTCAGCAGCGGTCCCTGTAGCATACGATCAAACCGGTGTGATTAGAACGCTTATTTAGAGTGCTTATTTAGAACGGACAGTTTTGAATGACGCAACAATCAGCATTTGAGCTGGCCACACATGTTTTTTTTCAGAAACATTTTGCACGAACACAGTCCTTAAAAAGTAATGGCCAGAATGTGAGCAGTTTATTTTTTGATGACATTCACAAAAGTATCTTCAGCATAACACAATCATCCAAACTGAAAAAAATGTAAGCTGCATTTGTCCTAGCGCTAACTGAGGAAATATTGACGTAACACAAGCGGTCATATTTTTATAACTCTCGGCTGACATAAACTACAATATGAATTAGCTAATAGCAATTTCTATTATAATTAATCACATCACGGGTGAGCTCACCATTGGTCGAAATAATTGACTTTCTAGAAATCGAAAGTAATCTGACGATGGGTAGTCTCTGCGTGCCGCCATTCTTTTTTTCTCACAGAAACCAAAGATAAGAAGACAAGATGAGTTTGGTCTGTTTATTGCATGCATGTTTAAGTGGGTGTGTCATCTACCATTATTCACATCCCACCAATCACTTCCAGAAGTTCTCAAAAAATGAATGAACCCTTACTCACCTCATTTTGTTATAAAATCTTTGGTCCGACAGACTATTTTGTCACACCCAGAATGCATTGTATGTCAACAAACATGGCTCCACACATAGCTGGAATTAGCTTAGCACATCATAATTAGTACAATCTTCAAAAAAGTATTTTACACACATAATATATGCCCATTACAATCTATGCAATAATCGGAATGCATGATTTGTAAATAGTACTTGATAACATGTGAATAAAACAGTAAATATATCAATAATTACCACACAGAACATTTTCTGATAGTGATCTATTGATGCAAGTGGCGCGAGCCGGCAGTCAATCACATAACCTCTCACTTCCACTCTGAGCCATTCAGTGTTGTTGTTTATGTATGTTTATGTATGTAGCTAGTGAGATAAGCTGTATCATTAGCAATGTCTTTCAAAAGGACACCACTCAAAAATGTGGAAATTCTGGAGATTATTTTAATTCTGACAATGAGTCTGAGTATGAAAGTCAGGAATCAGATTCTGACAGTGACAGTGAGGAGCTGCCCCCCAACCTTGTAGCCATTGAGAACCCTGAATCTGAGGAGTCGTTATCCACTGACGAAGTCCCAGGTCCCTTTGAAGATGCTGGTGGTGATGGAGGCAGACCGACAGTGGATGAAGTACAGGAATTCTGAGGTAGCTGGAAGGCCGCCAGCCATTTCACCCCTCCTGGCCCTGCGGTTTTCTTTGATGAGTCCCAGTCTGGAGTGCAATGCCCCTTTCCATTTCCATCTGAGTGCGTCAAGTTGTTTCTGACAGAGGAGTTGGTGGGAGACATAGTAGAGGAGACCAATCACTATGCCTTGGAGCTACAGGAGAAGAGAGAGCCAGGAGTGAGGGAGAAACTCGCTAAATGGGTGACAGCCACAATTAGTGAAATGATATACCTTCCTGGTGACAGTCCTTCTCATGGGGATAGTAAAGAAGAACTCCCTGAGTACCGGAGCACAGATCCAATGTTTGTAACTCCCTTCTTTGCCACCCTTTTTTCCCAAGACCACTTTCTAGGTTATACAAAATAAGAAATGTTTGCACCAGTCTGACATCAGCATTTGGTCGTGTCTTTGTGCCATACAAGGACCTATGCATTGATGAGACCCTGATGTTATGGAGAGGTAGGCTGGTGTTCCATCAATATATACCCTCCAAAAGGCACAGGTTTGAGGTCAAGTTCTTTGTCATGTGCAACGTGAAGACATTATAGTTTACACAGGGTCCACCACTGACATTCAACATTATGATGGGCTTGGGGTTCATGGTGATGACCATGCTGGCTCCTCATCTCAGCAAGGGACACACTTTGTATGTGGACAATTGTCACAGCAGTCCCACACTCTTCCAGCTGCTCTCCAACAGCACAGGGGCCTGTGGCATAGTCAGGTCGAACAGCAAGGGGATTCCGGCATTCGGATGCAGAAAGATGCAGAGAGGGGAGGTGGAGTTCCGGGAGAACGGTCAACAGCTGGCAGTAAAATGGCATGACAAACGAGACGTCCATGTCCTCTCCACTGTCGTACAGCAACCATGTCGGCCACAGGGAAGGTGGACCACCTGATGGGAGAGAGAGAAATCAAACCAGACTGTGTGCTTGAATATAACCTCAACATGGGGGCAGTGGATAAGACGGACATGATAAACAGCTTTGTGGAATGCACTCAGAAAAACGACCAAGATATTGCCCTCAATGGCCACCAACTAACAGGTGAGATGATTACTGATCAATGTTTTTTTTGTAATTGGAAGTTCAGTACAGTTCACATACAGAAACTATTATAACATAAGAAGTCACTTACGCAGCCTGGTTTTGAACCAGGGTGTCTGTAGTAATGCCTCTAGCACTGAGATACTGTGCCTTAGACCGCTGCGCCACTTTGGAGTCATAAGACCAGGGTAGCTTCAAAATACAACACAAGCTAATACTTCTCTGATGCAATTACCATTGTTTTACAGAGCTAATAGAAGAACGTAGCTAGCTACATAAGCACAATTGAATATAAAGATTATAAAATGAGTAATGTTACCTCACGTGTCCACGGTTATAAGGAATATACACAAATATATTATGCTCCATAAAAAGAGGGAGCTACAGTAGAAACGACATGACACGACATACAGAAACTTGTATAACGTAATAAGACACTTATTTTGATGGAAATGCACACATTTCCAAAGTTATAATAGTAATGAAAACAACAATGACTGCTATGCAGGCAACAGACAGAAAATATGAACATGTGTGTGTAGATTCTATTCTGACGGGAGATGTGCAAATATCTGCAAACTTGAACTGCACAAACAATTGGGAAGTGCTTAGGGAATTCTGTCCGAGTCAGAAATGTACAAAAAAATGTATTGCCCGCAAAAGTAAAAAGTACTACTTTTATGTTTAGAAAGTTGCTTTTAGTTGCCTGGTTTGCTAGATTGACATATATTGAATTCCTTTTTAAACTAATGGGTTTATTGGTGTTAAAATACACCAGTTACGCTATTTTGGACCACAAGGCTACTGATGTCATGCATGTGAATCCTTAAATAGATGGGTGGGGCAAATGCTTAAGTTAACCTGTTTGGGCTATGGGGTAGCATTTTCACTTTTGGATGAAAAGCATGCCCAGAGTAAACTGCCGCCTACTCAGTCATAGATGCTAATATATGAATATTATGATTAGTATTGGATATAAAACACTCTGAAGTTTCTAAAACTTTTTGAATGATGTCTGTGTTTATAATAGAACTCATATGGCAGGCAAAAACCTGAGACAACATCCAAACAGGAAGTGGGAAATCTGAGGTTTGTAGTTTTTAAACTCAGCTCCTATTGAATATACAGTGGGCTATTGGTTATATTGCACTTCCTAAGGCTTCCACTAGATGTCAACCATCTTCAGAACGTTGTTTTTAGCTTCTACTATGAAGGGGGGCTGAATGAGAGGGGAATGAGTCAAAAGTCTGCCAGCAGCCTCGAGCTCAGTCACGCGCATTCACATGAAAGGTAGCTCTCGTTCCATTTTTCTACAGACAATGGAATTCTCCGGTTAGAACATTATTGAACATTTATGATAAAAACATCTTAAAGATTGATTCTATACATAGTTTGATATGTTTCTACGACCAGTAATATAACCTTTTGGAATTTTCGTCCGACCTTTCCGCTGGAGGTTGCACGCGTATTTTGATTTGTTTACCAAATGCCCGAACAAAAGGAGATATATGGACATAAATGATCAACTTTATCGAACAAACATTTATTTTGGAATTGTGGATTCCTGGGAGTGAATTCTGATGAAGATCATTCAAAGGTAAGTGAATATTTATAATGCTTTTTCTGACTAATGTTGACTGCGCAACATGGCGGATATTTATTTTGGCTCGTTTGGGCTCTGAGCTCCGTACTCAGATTATTGCATGGTATGCTTTTCCCATAAAGTTTTTTTGAAATCTGACACAGCGGTTGCATTAAGGAGAAGTTTATCTAATGTTCCATGCATAACACTTGAATGTTCATCAACATTTAGTATTGTGAATTCATGTTGCTCTCTGCAAAATCACTGCATGTTTTGGAACTACTGAACATAACACGCCAATGTAAGATTTGATTTTTGGATATAAATATGCACTTATTGAACAAAACATACATGTATTGTGTAACATGAAGTCCTATGAGTGTCATCTGATGAAGATCATCAAAGGTTAGCGATTCATTTTATCTCGATTTGTGCTTTTTGTGACTCCTCTCTTTGGCTGGAAAAATGGCTGGGTTTTTCTGTGACTTGGTGGTGACCTAACATAATCGTTTGCGGAGCTTTTGCTGTAAAGCATTTTTTAAATCAGACACTGTGGCTGGATTAACGAGAATTTGATCTTTAAAATGGTGCCTAATAATTGTATGTTTGAGAAATTTGATTTATGAGATTTCTGTTGATTTGTATTTTGCGCCCTGCAATTTCATTGGCTGTTGACGAGGTGTTCCGCTAGCGGAAGAGGAACCCCAGTCCTAGACTGGTTAAGCAGACAAGATTTGCTTAGCCATTCCGTTGCATTATTTTATAGGATGAAGAATACAATTGAACAAAACTGAATAAAATTGAAAATATATTTTCTCCAAACGAGTTGAGGGAGTGCGCACATGCAGCTATTCTGTGTTGATCAATTAACAAAGAAATAGGTATTCCTATATGAATAATTAACCTCTTATGGAGCCCTTCATGCACCAATCCCTTTAGCGGGATCGATTTGACAACATCCAAATCGCAGCACGCCAAAGAAAACTACAGGAATTTCAATATTCAACATTCACGACAATATATGTGTAGTACATCAAAATGAAGCTTAACTTCTTGTTAATCCAGCCACTGTGTCAGATTCCAAAAAGGCTTAACCTCTTGCTCCTACCTGGCATGCAGGCGTCCCATCTAGAGCTCTGGAAATGCAAATGCGCTACGCTAAATGCTAATAGTATTAGTTAAAACTCAAACGTTCATTAAAATACACATGCAGGGTATTGAATTAAAGCTACACTCGTTGTGAATCCAGGCAACAAGTCAGATTTTTTAAATGCTTTTCGGCGAAAGCATGAGGAGCTATTATCTGATAGCATGTAACACCCCAAAAGACCCGCAGGGGACGTAAACAAAATAATTAGCATAGTCGGCGCTACACAAATCGCACAAATAAAATATAAAACATTCATTACCTTTGACCATCTTCTTTGTTGGCACTCCTAGATGTCCCATAATCACTATTGGGTCTTTTTTTCGATTAAATCGGTCCATATATAGCCTAGATATCTATCTATGAAGACTGTGTGATCAACGAAAAAAATAGCGTTTCATAACGTAACGTCATTTATTTTTTATTCAAAAAGTCGACAATAAACTTTCACAAAACACTTCGAAATACTTTTGTAATGCAACTTTAGGTATTAGTAAACGTTAATAAGCGATCAAATTAATCACGAGACAAAGTGTTTTCTATAGGGGTCCGTCTTGAAATACTGTCCGTGTATTTCTCAACCAAAATATCCGGTCGGAGATCTGAAGAAAAAGTCTGTCTCTTGTTCGTTTGACCAAGAAACAAAGAATTGGCAAATGACAAGACTGTTGACATCGTGTGGAAGCTGTAGGTACTGCAACCTCAGCCCTATTTAATGTCTTTCGCCCATAACAATGGGTTGAAGCGGCGGATGGATATATTTTTCCACTTTCAGTGATCAGATTTTCCTGCACTTTTCGATGAAACGCACGTTCTGTTATAGTCACAGCCATGATTTAACCAGTTTTATAAACGTCTGAGTGTTTTCTATCCACACATACTAATCATATGCATATACTATATTTCTGGCATAAGTAGCAGGGCGCTGAAATGTTGCGTGATTTTTAACAGAATGTTCGAAAAATTAGGGGGTAGGAGGAAGAGGTTAACGGCAAAAGCAGACCATGCAGGAGGACAGCGCCCCAAATAAAAGCACATGAAGATTTTTCAACCAGGCAGGTGCGATACAAAAGTCAGAAATAGCCATATAATAAATGCCTTAACTTTGAAGATCTTCTTGTTTTTGCAATCCCAAATGTCTCATTGACACAATGAATGGTCGTTTTGTTCAATAAATTCCTTCTTTTTATCCCCAAAATGTAAATGTGTTTGTTGCGTTTCATTCAGAAATACTCTGGTTCCTACTCGCCCAACATGACTACACATTATCTAATTAGTTACCTGTAAACCTGGCCCAAACAACATTCCTAATCCAACCTCAGGTATCCTAAAATGTAAATAATTGATCAAATTTAAGACTGAATAAACTGTTTCTAATACCTGATAAAAACAACATGAAGTGCCTTCCTGTTCAAGCGCACCAAAATAATAAGGACCTTCAGAGTAAATCATGGAATGAATAGCCCTACTTCTTCATTTCTCTAAAGAAAAACATTGAACAATTTCTAAACACTGTTGACATCTAGTGGAAGCCATATGAACTGCAACCAGGTTCCTCATAAATAAGGCTTCCCATAGAAACCTCTTCGGAAATCCTATGACCTCAATTTTTTGTTGTTTCCCTGGATGGTTTGCCCTCGGGGTTTTGCCTGCCAAATTAGTTCTGTTAAAATCACAGACATTATTTGAACAGTTTTAGAAACTTTAGAGTGTTTTCCATCCGAATCTGCCAAATCTATTATATGCATATCCTAGCTTCTGGGCCCGAATAACAGGCAGTTTACTTTGAGCACACTTTTCATCCGGACGTCAAAATACTGCCCCCTAGCCTTAGGACATTTTAATTTAGAGTTATTAATGTAACTTTGGTTGTTCTACAAACGTTGGACTATATGTTTTGATTTTTAATACATTGTAAGGCAGCATGATGTGACTCTAATGATAAATTGAAAAAGTAGCTTGAAAGGCATGAGCTCTGCTTTGTTTCCTGCGTAGGCAATACACTCATGCACAATTTGACAAGCACTTGGTAATGCCTAGAATTTCACGGTGTCATCCCCTTTGTGTGGCCGTAATGCACATTAAAAAAATCCATGCCTTTTGCGACCACTGGTCGGTGTGACCTTCTCCCTGAGTGCTGTGCACTCCATCATATGATCAGGTCTTTCTCACACGCTACAAGTGAATACAGACACATCGGGGATGCAACTGCGCGCATCCTTATCCAATTCCGAGACGCATATTGAAGATATTGGAAGAACTGTCCACAGTTACTTTTCTTCAGCCAACAAGATGAGTAGCCTAACGAAGAGCAAAAGCAATAGCCTATGTCAATCTACTATCTGCATAGTACAAAGGTCGACCTATTCTATTCTGTGCGAAAAAATAATGTTCCAAACATAGTCTGGACCAGTTGTGGGATGAGATAGATCCCAAATTAATACAACCACTAGCATCAAAGAAAAATGTTTAAACAATGTGCCTGACGTGACAGATCAGAACTTTTAGCTTAACATGTTGACAAACTATTAGGCTATTTCTTCACATTATACATGCAGCAATGCACACATGGTAGTAGGCTATAAGCGCAAATGTTTCATTAGCAGAAAACACCATTATCAAAAGTGACCGCAAATGCAATTATGCACGTAATGCTTTCATTATAAAACTGCATTTTTAATGGTGAAAATTATCTTCCTTAAACTTGAAAAGTTGAGAAGTCGCAAAAAATTGCATTGTTTCTTATGCTGGGCATCATTCATAAGTGACAATATGTCATTCACAAGTGATAGGCTAATATTGTCACCCATCCGACTATTCTTGATTTAATCTTGTCTTCACATATTCTAAATAATATATGTGTGAAATTGGTTTTGATTTAGAATGGACCACTATCATGGAAATGGGCAACAGGGGCAGAAAAAAAGACATTGCATCTATACACTTAAACGCTTTTCCCTGTGGTTTATTTTCATGCCAGGCAGGTAGGCTAAACTCCTGTTTGAAATATAGGCATTGTGATTAATAAAATAAAAGATGAAAAATGTATATAGTAGACCAAGCCTGTAGAAAGCTGGTCCTCCTACTTTTACTACAGGCCGTCACTGGTCAAATGCATAGCCTATTGAAATGTTGAGCAAAATGAGCTCATGGGCTCTCATTAAATGTTTGATTACATTTTCGAATACATTTGCAATGATGTCAAACTGATTAGAGGGACAATAGAGTACTGAGTACCAGGCAGTTAGCAAGTTTGGTAGGCTACTAATGACCACCAGCAGGATCAGAGCTTGGAGAAGCCCAATTACCGTGACTAAACGGTCACGTGGAATTTGACTGCCTTCTTGACTCGTGACCACTGGTGTGGCTGTAATACGATCACCGCAACAGCCCTAGTGTAGACAAAGAAGAGCTCTCCAGTACGTGTACCAAAACATTCAAGGGTCATTTTCTCAAAAGTGGGGTTACAAGTTTAACAACATTCAAAGCAGAATTACTTTCCCATTGTTCCTCAACTGTACTGTGTGATATACGATTTTCTAGCTCTGAGTCTCTACTTTTATCCAATGTAAAAAATACAAAATAAAAAATGTTGCTACATAAGACCGAATCGAGCCAGTCGGTCACATAGAATATTTCAAATTGATCCAGTTGTTTGGAAGTCTTGGCAAAGCGAGTCAATCCAAAACAACACACTACAGTGTTCTCCAGAACTCTTAGACTGACCATCTTCTCTTTGGGCCTTGTAGGATATAACCTCTAGTCTATTTTCTGCATGGTTACACAGAACACATAGTAAATGTGGTGTGTGTGTTTGTGCATATGTTTGGGAGAGAACAGCCTGTAACAGCCACGACCCTAACCCCATGTTTTTACAACCTTACCTCTGCTCCTCCAGAGCGGTATTGAGATGATTTGAGGAGACACCAGCAGACTCGCGTTTCACTGCAGCTTATCATTTAGAACATATCACTCCTGGAATGTTCTTCCCTAAAAAGGGAATGGGATCCTCTGGGACGCCAAATAAGATAGTGAGAACATAAGAAGGCTTCCCACTGCAGAATAGTACCCCATATTTTATAAAGAATGACAGAGAGCGAGAGTGGTCCCTCTTCATGTTACAATGTGAGGTTAAACAGCCCGGAGGTGCTGGTGTTGCCTGTTTCATGTCTGTGGCAGTGGAGAGGAGTGTGTGTCAGAGTGTGTGAGAGTTCATCTGAGGCTGCCACCCCAGGGAAATCAGTTTTATCAAAGCTGGGTGATAGTGTCCCTTTGCTTCTGCTGCAATATGCTTCTGGTTAGCCTCACTGACTCACTGCAGTGTCTGAAACCACATACTCTGACACCAATGTATCTGTTGATGGAGTGACTTGTATTTCACTTCAGTCTATTGTTTGTGTACAGTATGAGTTGATTCTGTATGGGTTCAACCTTTGTGTGCAGTTAGAGTATACTGTATGAGTTGATCCTCTCTCTCAACTCTATATCTGACATGGTACAGGTGTCTCCATTTTATTTTTTATTTGTGTTATTTATCCTTTATTTAACTAACTAAGTAAGTCAGTTAAGAACAAATTCTTTATTTACAATGACGGCCTACCCCGGCCAAACCCGAATGACGCTGGGCCAATTGTGAGCCGCACTAAGGGACTCCCAATCACGGCCGGTTGTGATACAGCCTGGAATCTAACCAAATCAAGTCAATCAAATGTTATTAGTCACATGCGCCGAATACAACAGGTGTAGTAGACCTTACAGTGAAATGTTTACTTACAAACCCCTAACTAACAATGCAGTTACATTTTTTGGGGATAAGAATAAGAAGAAAAAGTAACAAGTAATTAAAGAGCAGCAGTAAAATAACAGTAGAGAGACTATATACAGGAGGTACTGGTACAGAGTCAATGTGCGGGGGCACCGGTTAGTTGAGGTAATATGTACAGTGGGGAGAACAAGTATTTGATACACTGCAGATTTTGCAGGTTTTCCTACTTACAAAGCATGTAGAGGTCTGTAATTATTATCATAGTGTACCTATAGGTACACTTCAACTGTGAGAGACTGAATGTAAAACAAAAATCCAGAAAATCACATTGTATGATTTTTAAGTAATTAATTTGCATTTTATTGCATGAAATAAGTATTTGATCACCTACCAACCAGTAAGAGTTCCGGGTCTCACAGACCTGTTTTTATTTAAGAATCCCTCCTGTTCTCCACTCCTTACCTGTATTAACTGCACCTGTTTGAACTCGTTACCTGTATAAAAGACACCTGTCCACACACTCAATCAAACAGACTCCAACCTCTCCACAATGGCCAAGACCAGAGAGCTGTGTAATGACATCAGGGATAAAATTGTAGACCTGCACAAGGCTGGGATGGGCTACAGGACAATAGGCAAGCAGCTTGGTGAGAAGGCAACAACTGTTGGTGCAATTATTAGAAAATGGAAGAAGTTCAAGATGACGGTCAATCACCCTCGGTCTGGGGCTCCATGCAAGATCTCACCTCGTGGGGCATCAATGATCATGAGGAAGGTGAGGGATCAGCCCAGAACTACATGGCAGGACCTGGTCAATGACCTGAAGAGAGCTGCGATCACAGTCTCAAAGAAAACCATTAGTAACACACTACGCCGTCGAGGTCCCCCTGCTCAAGCCAGCGCATGTCCAGACCGTCTGAATATGTATATTGTGATAATTGCAGGCCACACTACTTGCCTAGAGAGTTCAGCTATACTTTTAATGGCTGTTTATTTACCACCACAGACAGATGCTGTCACTAAGCAAACAGGAAACCACTCACCTAGAGGTGGAGATCCTAGTGGCCGGAGACTTCAATGCAGGGAAACTGAAATCTGTTCTACCACATTTCTATCAACATGTTAAATGTGCGACCAGAGTGAAAAGAAATCTAGATCACCTGTACTCTACACACAGAGACGCGTGCAAAGCTCTCCCTCACCCTCCATTTGGTAAATCCGACCACAACTCTATCCTCCTGACCCGGTCTATAAAAAGGGCGGTCAGATGAAGCAAATGCTAAACTACAGGACTGTTTTGCTATCACAGACTAGAACATGTTCCGGGATGGCATTGAGGAGTACACCACATCAGTCACTTGCTTTATCAATAAGTGCATCGAGGACGTCGTCCCCACAGTGACTGTACATACATACCCCAACCAGAAGCCATGGTTTACAAGCAAGGAGCGTTTGTCACAAATTAAGTGGTAAACTGTTACCAAATCACCCAAGAATGAGAGTTCTTTCAAACAGGACAGTACCTGTTTGTTTGTTTCTCTGTCCTGGTCCACCCAGGCCGTAGGCGAGGTCAAGGATAGCAGGATTCGGTACACGAATCAGCTTTTCCAGATCACTATGTGATGACGCTCTCTGTAGGCGACGTGAGTAAGACCTTTAACCTTTAAACAGGTCAAAATACACAAGGCTGTGGAGCCAGATGGATTTCCAGGACGTGTGCTCAGTGCATGTGCTGACCAACTGGCAAGATGTCTTCACTGACATTTTCAACATGTCCCTGATTGAGTCTGTAATAACAACATGTTTCAAGCAGACCACCATAGTCCCTGTGCCCAAGAACACAAAGGCAACATGCCTAAATGACTACAGACCCGTACCACTCACGTCCATAGCCATGAAGTGCTTTGAACGGTTGGTAATGGCTCACATCAACACCATTATCCCAGAAACCTTAGACTCACTCCAATTTGCATTCTGCCCAAACAGATCCACTGATGATGCAATGTCTTGCACTCCACACTGCCCTTTCCCACCTGGAAAAAATGAACACTTATGTGAGAATGCTATTCATTGACAGCAGCTCATTGTTCAGCACCATAGTACCCTCAAAGCTCATCACTATGCTGAGAATACTGGGAATAAACATCTCCCTCTGCAACTGGATCCTGAACTTCCTGATGAGCTGCCCCAGGTGGTGAGGGTAGGTAGCAACACGTCTGCCACGCTGATCCTCAACACTGGAGCTCCCCAGGGGTGCATGCTTAGTCCCCTCCTGTACTTCCTGTTCACCCACGACTGCATGGCCAGACACAACTCCAACACCATCATTAAGTTTGCGGACGACACAACAGTGGTAGGCCTGATCACCGACAATGAAGAGACAGCCTATAGGGAGGAGGTCAGAGACCTGGCCGGGTGGTGCCAGAATAACAACCTATCCCTCAACGTAACCAAGACTAAGGAGATGATTGTGGACTACAAGAAAAGGATGACCAAGCCAGCCCCCATTCTCATCGACGGGGATGTAGTGGAGCAGGTTGAGAGCTTCAAGTTCCTTGGTGTCCACATGAACAACAAACTAGAATGGTCCGAACACACTAAGACAGTGGTGAAGAGGGCCTGACAAAGCCTTTTCCCCCTCAGGAAACAAAAAAATTGGGCATGGGTCCTGAGATCCTCAAAAGGTTTTGCAGCTGCAACATCGAGAGCATTCTGACTGGTTGCATCACTGCCTGGTGCTACATTTGCTCGGCCTATGACTGCAATGCACTACAGAGGGTAGTGCGTATGGCTCAGTAGATTACCGGGGCTAAGCTGCCTGCCATCCAGGTCCTCTACACCAGGCGGTGTCAGAGGAAGGCCATAAAAACTGTCAAAGACCCCAGCCATCCCAGCCAAGTCTTGGACGAAAAGGATTCTCAACAGTTTTTACCCCCAAGCCATAAGACTGCTCAACAGGTCATCAAATGGCTAACCGGACTATTTGCATTGTGTGCATCCTCCCAACCCCTCTTTTTACGCTGCTGCAACTCTCTGTTTATCATATATGCATAGTCATTTTAACTATACATTCATGTACATACTACCTCAATTGGGCCGACCAACCAGTGCTCCCGCACATTGGCTAACCAGGCTATCTGCATTATATCCCACCACCCACCACCCGCCAACCCCTCTTTTACGCTACTGCTACTCTCTGTTCATCATATATGCATAGTCACTCTAAACATATCTACATCTACATACTAACCCAATCAGTCTGACTAACCGGTGTCTGTATGTAACCTCGCTACGTTTATAGCCTCGCTACTGTATATAGCCTGTCTTTTTACTGTTGTTTTGTGTCTTTACTTACCTATTGTTCATCTAATACTTTTTTTGAACTATTGGTTAGTGTCACTGTAAGCATTTCACCTGTTGTATATGGCGCACGTGACAAATAAACTTTGATTTGATAAAAATAATGATTTATGTGTTATTAGTTTAAGCACACTGTGTTTGTCTATTGTTGTGACTTAGAGGAAGATCACATCACATTTCTTGACCAATTTATGCAGAAATCCAGGTAATTCCAATGGGTTCACACACTTTTTCTTGCAACTGTACAGCATGGTCAACTAAGTTAATGTTTCCGACATTTTCAAACTACTAAACAACTATTGATTTAGAACCACAGATAGTTACGCAGGTCACAAAAAAATCCGGAGCTGCTTACACTATTCCAGCACCATTTCAACTTGAACATTTCAACATCATCAAATTCCCTATGCATAGTCTAATACAGTGACAACTAAAAGATACCAAAAACAATTTAGTCCAATCAATGTTAGCTAAATAGGATGTGGCTGTCCATGGTTCTGATTTGTGTGTGTGTGTGTGTGTGTGTGTGTGTGTGTGTGTGTGTGTGTGTGTGTGTGTGTGTGTGTGTGTGTGTGTGTGTGTGTGTGTGTGTGTGTGTGAGTGTGAGTGTGTGTGTGTGTGTGAGTTCGTGCAAGTAGAAACAACATGTTGAGAAATGACAATGCCATCCTTCTCTTTCATGTTGCCTAAACAGTCTATCACTCTGTCATACAGTACACACTTGTATTTGTTTTTGTCCTAGTCTACCTGAGTGAGCCTAACTTCATTTTGTTGGCAACATTAGCTAGATAACATTAGCCTTCTACAGCTAGCCACATATTGAACTTCCATCATCTCAGTCCAGGGGCACAATGAATGCATTTGTGGTTGGATCAGAATTACAATTATAATCACTTGCCAGTACAGAGAATGAAATAAAAAGTCAAAATCCCTATCTCCATCTGTTACGTTCCCCAGTTTATGTGTTGTAGTTTGTGTATTTGCATGTGTTTATTTCAGGAAATGGCTTCCTGAAATCCTTCAAGGAGCTGATTGGTCGACCCCATGGCTAATTGGAGAGCTGACCCCTCCCCCTCGTCAAGACACAGCTGTCTCCAGTTA
Source organism: Oncorhynchus gorbuscha (assembly GCF_021184085.1). Classification (NCBI taxonomy): domain Eukaryota; kingdom Metazoa; phylum Chordata; class Actinopteri; order Salmoniformes; family Salmonidae; genus Oncorhynchus; species Oncorhynchus gorbuscha. Next base: position 79,354,108 of record NC_060177.1, on the reverse strand, counting down.
CACATTCATTCTGAAGCTATATAAAAGCCAGTGTTCTGTTCAGGAGATTAGCTGGGAGGTCATTGCAGAGATTTTGATAGAGGTTGATTTTGATAGAGGTTGATTTTGATAGAGGTTGATTTTGATAGAGGTTGATTTTGATAGAGGTTGATTTTGATAGAGGTTGATTTTGCTGGGAGTTCATTGCTGAGAGTTGGTATGTTTTGTGAGTTTGTTGCTCAGATAGAGCTTATTTGATGTCCTTTGTTTCTTAGTTTGTTTGAGAAATGATTCGTTCTCCTGTTTCATTTGTTCCCAGGGGGGAAGGGGAAGGCACCTAGGGAGTGCTTAGGCAAGAGGCCCGCGGGCATACATATACCCGTAGTATATTCATTGTCTAGGCACAATGGGTAAGACCTGGGCGGACCACCCCCTGTATTTTCGTTAGGGCACCAGGTGTTGCTAAATTAAGTATTGGTTAGGCAGGTAAGATAGGAGAGGGGGGGCTTTGAGATTTGCTTTCTTTGCTTTGGTTCCGTCCAGCCCCTTTTCCCCATATTACCGTGTAAAGGAATAAAGTCCTTGTAAACGGTACCACATTCTGCCTGTTGTCATTCTTACTTGCAACTACAGTCCATACCTTTTTCACTTCACGGAGAGTTTACTTGTAGCAGGGTGTTGCGTTCCCTCTTCATAGAGGTGTGCGTAACACCATCCATGGCTAATTTAGGAAAGCGCCAATTTTAGCTAGTTAGCTACTCACCGGAGGACAACAGAACGAGATTCAACAATTCAAGTTGTGTCTGTCAATTCCGTATTCTTCTCAATGTGATGTGATCGGAGTGAAGATAAATCCAAACTGTCTTCCGTGCGCCAGGACCATTCACAGCTGAACTCAGTTTAGCTCAACACAGATTGGCTATTATTTTAGACTTTTTTTTAATCAAGGGAAGCCAACCACTCGCTGGCTTCCCTTGCATTCAATGCTACAGGTGGCAACAATGTTATAGTCTTTTTGACCAGACAGCATCAGATATATGGCCTATGCATACAGAGACAGAGGGTGGCTGTTCCGCTTGCTCTGATGCTTTCTCTGGTGAGAAGCATTCAGCCTCTTGTAAATTGAGGGAAAATTATCAAAACACAGAGGGACAAAATATACATTGTTTTTTGGCACCATGAATACACAACACTGGAGTTAAATGAAGCTCAGGGAAAGGTTAGACAGGAGGAGCTCCACCCAATCTGTCAATTCTTTCCGTGTGCTCATCAGCAGCAGCCACACCTTCATAGTCTTTATTTCCTACCTTTTTCCTGCTGAAAGATTCCTGACCAGAGGGCAAAATTAAATTACACTCCAACTGATAAGTTGTCCACACTACACATCCATTCTGCTATACAACATATTGCTTTAGTGGCCTGCGGTGTCTCTCTAAGTGATTCCAGCTTCTCTGGCCACTGCTGCGGATATTGTCATCCACCATGACTTGATTTCCCAATGCTTAAATATCCAGATTGAACATCTGTAACAAAAGGGAATGCTTGTTGACTGATTGGATAGTGTAAATAGTTCAAAGAGAAAGAATAGGTCATTTTGATAATACACCTGTTATTTATGGCCTCATCAGCTGCAGCAACACCTTCATCATAGTCATCAACACCAGCAACTGCTGCTTTTTTCTTTCGGTAGGTCTCTGAAATGCATTTAGTTCATGAGTAGCGTACATCATCATCAAAATCCCCATTGTATCACCACCATCAGTATAAAAATGTGTTATACATCTGTCTCCATTTCAGATTGCCATACAGCACAAACGGCCAACACAGGGGTAACTACTGTTCAGTAGCTACTGTACAACGCTACAGACCTATTAACATAGCATTTCACTGTAAGGTCTACACCTGTTGTATTCAGCGCATGTGACATAAGATTTGATTTGATATAGACATTTTCAACTATAAAGTATACCATTTAGCATAATCTCAGTTAACCCAGAAGTAAACTCTTGCATAATTGATCAGCTGCTAAATTACGTTCTGGGTTCATAAGTGTTAAGAGAAGAGATTAAGAGATGCTAGAATGAGGAGCGGAACCGGAACGAGGAGCTCCGTCCTCTCTCTTCACAACTTACAGGCAAGTCTATGTGCTGTATGTCCTCTCCCCTTCAGAAATTTGAAAAATGCTATTTGTCCAAATAACCAGTTACAAAAAATATTGCTGCTCCATGAGAGATTATATTGCTTCCAGCCCTGTTTTGTAGATGTTGCCGAGGGGATATTTTCTAGCATGAAAGAAGCAGATAAATAGGAGTGATGTTGTTTAACTTTTATTCCTCTGAATTGACAGAGATTAATAGGTGTCTGTTTGTAGAAAACAACAACCAGAATGCCATTGAGAACCTGTAAATTGGACCGGTTCAGCTTTCTGACTTGATGAGTGGAATGTTTGCTACGCGCCAACCTGCTCAGAGGGAGTGCATGGTGTGTGTGTACTAGTGTGTGGTAATAGCCACAATGCAGGAGGCTCTAGAAAAAAAAAAACGATTTTCTTTCAGGAACACAGAGATTTACCAGACAAATGATAGAAGAGAGGCAGAGTCAGTGGCTTTAACAGGATGGGGGATGGGTGTGTGTGTGGCAGGACAGTGTTGTATATTGTGAACGGTATAACCATGAAGAGAAATGACATGATATATTGTGTGGTTAGGGAGAGGAAATATGGACAATACATATGGTTTGGGATATCATGTGTGGTTTACCACTTATTTTGGGACATTCCTAATAACGTAATCACATTTTTGCATTTTCATTTTTCATATTAGTATTATATTCATTACTATGGACAGAGGAACTCAAAGCAACCACCATGATTTAGACTGAGTTTGATAATGATGAGTTATTTTGGCTCTCATAACATTCTATAACCCCAGGACCTGAGGGAGAAAAGGATGAAAATATGTCTGCAGAGCATTGTTTGATTCACTATCTGGTCCATAGATGAAGATTAAGATGTCAAATGATATTATGTCAGAGAAACGCCTGTTAATGGTGTTTTCGCCCTCCGAGTTCAATGTGGGCGAGGGCTTGATTTGTTGTATCTCTTATAAAATTACAAAGAGGAGACAGAGTTCTGCTGTCAGGTGCTTCAACAACACAAACAGGTTAATCAACGCTAGCAGGTCGCTGGGAATAAACCCAAATCGAGACCATAATTCTTCATTTTTCAATTTTTTTGCTGTCAGCCGCAGCTCTCTAGGGGAGCAGTTTAGAAGAGCTAAATTGCCCATCAGGTAATGGAGAGAGACCGAGAGAGCGATATAGAGAGGGAGGGAGAGAGAGAGAGAGTGAGAGAGGGAGAGGGAGAGAGGGAAAGAGAGAGGGAGAGAGAGGGAGGGAGAGAGATATAGAGAGGGAGGGAGAGAGAGAGAGGGAAAGAGAGGGGGAAAGAGAGAGGGAGAGAGAGACCAAGAGAGAGATATAGAGAGGGAGGGAGAGAGAGGGAGATAGATATAGAGAGAGAGAGAGAGAGAGAGAGAGAGAGAGAGAGAGAGAGAGAGAGAGAGAGAGAGAGAGAGAGAGAGAGAGAGAGAGAGAGAGAGAGAGAGAGAGAGAGAGAGAGAGAGAGGGAGAGAGAGAGAGAGAGAGGAGAGAGAGTGGGAGGGAGAGGGAGAGAGTGGGAGGGAGAGGGAGAGAGAGGGAAAGAGAGAGGGAGAGAGATATAGAGAGGGAGGGAGAGAGAGGGAAAGAGAGAGGGAGAGGGAGAGTGGGGAGAGAGGGAAAGAGAGGGAGAGAGAGGGAAAGAGAGAGTGGGAGAGAGAGGGAAAGAGAGAGGGAGAGAGAGGGAGGGAGAGAGTGAGTGAGGGATAGAGAGAGGGAAAGAGAGAGGGAAAGAGAGGGAGACAGGGGGAAAGAGCGAGGAAGAGAGGGGGGAAAAGAGAGGGAGAGAGAGAGAGAGAAAGGGAAAGAGAGAGAGAGGGAAAGAGGGAGAGAGAGAGGGAGAGCAGGAGAGAGAGGGAAAGAGAGAGGGAGGGAGAGAGTGAGTAAGGGTGGGAGAGAGGGATAAAGAGAGGGAAAGAGAGAGAGAGGGAAAGAGAGGGAAAGTGAGCGAGAGAGAGGGAAAGTGAGCGAGAGAGAGGGAAAGAGAGAGGGATAGAGAGAGGGAGTGTGAGAGTGAGAGTCACAACATCATTATCTCCTACTGTATCTGGGCCAAAACCTGCTTCTTTACCCTTTTTTCTTCCCTTGCTTCCTTTCTTCCTAGAAACAAGAGAGAGAAAGAGGTAACTCAGTTGCAAAATGTACCCCTCCCAGGAAAATGCAGGAAGCCATTTAATGTTGCTCACATCTGCAAGCAATTCAGCAGAATAGTATATTAGCTGTGAGTGAGTTACGGCCGCGACGTGTCGGACGCTCTGACAGACGCTGCTAAGGAAGGGATAAAGAAGGGCACTTTGAGTGGTTCCTAGGTCAGAGTTCAGCCAGCATTAATGGCTTAAGTGAACCCCCTCGATCACAGAACGCTGGAGGGAGCATATTTTTACAATATAAAGAATCTGTGGAACAATTCTAATCTGAGAGGAAGAGGGAGGAAAGCCAATATCAGAGAAGCGAGGGAGGGGAGAGGAAGGAGGGGAGAGGGATGAGAGAGGAGCGAGGGAGGAGAGAGGTGCGAGGGATGAGAGGAAAGGAAAGGAAAAAGTGTGTCTGTTAGTCGGTGAGATGTGTGGCGAATGGGAAACTGGTTGGTGTCATAACTCAGGTAGAGATTGGTCTATGTGTGTACTACGTGGGGGGAGGAGTAAGTTATGTTGCTCATATGACTTGTTGGACTACACAGAAAAACGTGATCCATCACTACTATGTTCTGTGGGCAAGGATGAAATTAGTTCTCAGGTGCTGGGTTAACAGCACAGATCAGAATAGATCTATTACTGTCTGATTGATCTGGCAAGAAGCAGGCCATGGTCAAACACATCAGCCATGCTTACAAATGTCACAATACTTTGGTACAGCACAACCTATAAAGTGAAACAAGAGACATGACTTGATCATATGTGGTAAACCAACTAATTTCGAAAGGATTGTCTTGGTTTGTCTGACGATGGATGTATGTGATTGTAGATACAGGGCATAGTTGTTCTGTCATGATTGGTTGTAAATCCTATGATATTGCATTAGCATAATGCAGCTCATACAGTAGGTAGAGGCACTGTGCTGTGGAAGCAGGTATATTATAAAACTGAGGCATGGATGGTATATGGGTTAATATACAGTATGCATACACTGAGTGTACAAAACATTATAAGCTCCTGCTCTTTCCATGACATATACTGACATAGGTGAATCTGGCTGAATGCTATGATCTCTTATTGATGTAACCTGTTAAATCCACTTCAATCATGTGTATGAGAGGGTGAATGGGCAAGACAAAATATTTAAGGGCCTTTGAACGTGGTATGGAAGTAGGTGCCAGGCGCACCGGTTTGTGTCATGAACTGCAATGCTGCTGGGTTTTTCATGCTCAAGAGTTTCCCGTCTGTATCAGGAATGGTCCACCACCCAAACGACATCCAGCCCACTTGACACTTGACATTGGAATTAACATGGGCCTGCATCTCTATGGAATGTGTTCGACACCTTGTAGAGTCCAAGCCCCGACAAATTGAGGCTGTTCTGAGAGAAGGGGGGGAGGTACAACTCAATATTAGGAAGGTGTTCATAAAGTTTTGTACACTCAGTCAGTGTATGTTGTTAAACTCAGGGAGGATTTATAATAGTGACAGAGATTCTGCAGTTCCATTCATAGGGTTAGAAGGAAACCTGGTAATCAGCCTCATCAGCACAACATGAAATGATGTGACAGAAACCACAGTCAACACACACAAACCCTTGGACTCAAACACATTATCAGAATTTTGTTAGATGGATTATTTTCCCTTCACTTCTTCACCCTCTCCTCTCCTCTCCTCTCCTCTCCTCTCCTCTCCTCTCCTCTCCTCTCCTCTCCTCTCCTCTCCTCTCCTCTCCTCTCCTCTCCTCTCCTCTCCTCTCCCTCCCTCTCCTCTCCTCTCCTCTCCCTCTCCTCTCCTCTCTTCTCTCTCTCTTCTCTTCTCTCTTCTCTTCTCTTCTCTTCTCTTCTCTTCTCTTCTCTTCTCTTCTCTTCTCTTCTCTTCTCTTCTCTTCTCTTCTCTTCTCTTCTCTCCTCTCCTCTCCTCTCCTCTCCTCTCCTCACATTTCATTTACCTCCCAATGTGTCACTGTTCCTATCCATGGAGACTAGCCTATTGAGCTGAGCCTGCCCTCCAGACAGCATGTTACACTCTCTCTCCCTCAAACACCACCAGAGAATGGCCGCCACCCAACTGCTCCCCTGGGGTCAGTCTGCTGGCTGCTGCAGTCTCTACTGGCTGCTGCTAGGGATCCAGTCACAGAACACATCCACTAATGGCCCAGTCGTGAGAATCCCTGTTTTAAAAAAAGGAAACAGTTATCCAGTGAGCTGCCTGCCTGCCAGGCTGGCCAGACTTAGCTAATCAAAGGGGTAAGTTATCGAACACTTGTTGATGGGGAGGAAAAGATCTAATCAACAAACTAGCATTTGACCACCAATAAATAATATTTTTTCTTTTTCAAAACTTCCACCAGAATCAGGAAATAAACTACACTCAACAAAAATATAAACACAACATGTTGGTCCCCTGTTCCTGGAGCGATCCCAGAATATGTCCATATGCACAAAAAGCTTATTTCTCTCAAATTTTGTGCACAAATTTGTTTACATCCCTTTTAGTGAGCATTTCTCCTTTGCCAAGATAACCCTTCCACCTGACAGGTGTGGCATATCAAGAAGCTGATTAAACAACATTATCATTACACAGGTGAACCTTGTACTGGGAACAATAAAGGCCACTCTAAAATGTGCAGTTTTATCACACAACACAATGCTACAGATGTCTCAAGTTTTGAGGGAGCGTGCAATTGGCATGCTAACTGCAGGAATGTCCAATAATGTTGTTGCCAGAAAATGTAATGTTAAATTCTCTACCATAAGCCGCCTCCAATGTCATGTTTTGAGAATTTGGCAGTATGTTCAACCGGCCTCACAACTGCAGACCATGTGTAACCCCCCCAGCCTAGGACCTCCACATCCGGCTTCTTCTGAGACCAGCCATCCGGAGGATAGCTGATGAAACTGAGGAGTATTTATGTCTGTAATAAAGCCCCTTTGTGGGCTTTATAAACTCATTCTGACTGGCCGGGCCTTGCTCCCCAGTGGGTGAGCATGTGGTGTTGGAGTCGTGCTTGGCCATGCAATCATGGGTGAACAGGGAGTACAGGAGGGGACTGAGCGTGCACCCCTGGGGAGCTCCAGTGTTGAGGATCAGCGTGGCAGATGTGTTGCTACCTACCCTCACCACCTGGGGGCGGCCCGTCAGGAAGTCCAGGATCCAGTTGCAGATGGAGGTGTTTAGTCCCAGGATCCTTAGTTTAGTGATGAGCTTTGAGGGTACTGTGGTGTTGAACGCTAAGCTACAGTCAACAAATAGCATTCTCACATAAGTGTTCCTTTTTTCCAGATGGGAAAGAGCAGTGTGAAAACATGGAATGCTGAGTTATTTGTTATTATGTGTGTGTGTGTGTGTGTGTGTGTGTGTGTGTGTGTGTGTGTGTGTGTGTGTGTGTGTGTGTGTGTGTGTGTGTGTGTGTGTGTGTGTGTGTGTGTGTGTGTGTGTGTGTGTGTGTGTGTGTGTGTGTGTGTGTACAATGTGTGTGTGTGTGTGTGTGTGTACAATGTGTGTGTGTGTGTGCTTGTGGCGTGTGTGTGTGCATGCTATCTCTCCATTCTCTGCCAACTCAGACTGGGTCACAGAAGACGGGAAACCAGAGTAATCCTAGTGAATTAGAAACAACATGGCTCTGGGGAGGTGTTAGTTATTCAGTGGGCTAGCTGGCCAGGAATGCTCTGTAGAGAGCATTGGATGGTATTCTGGTTTAACCCATCCCATCATCCTAACAATCAAGCTGGATTCAAGGGCTCTGGATGACCTCATTAAGGCCAGCTGGAGACCCAACACACTGGCTATACATGCAAACAAAATGCTAACGTGATGTGAGGACTGAGGACACTAGTTAGCTAATGCAACATGAGGATGCTTGCTAGCTAATAGAAGGCTGGTATAGCGATTGAGGGGGATCAGCTAGAGTTGGTCCAGAACCAGAAACCTTATTCATATGTGTGAGTCTGTCATTACTAGCTGTGTCGTGGTTGACCAAAGCATGTCAACAACCAGAGGCCCAAAACATGTTTTCTCTCCCAAACAATGAACAGAGGTGGTTCAAACACATCCTGTAGGTTAGAGCTGTAGGTGTTCGATGAGAAGTAGGATCATACCATTATAAATCATTTTACAGTAGACGTAATGAAAAGAGCTGTATACTGTAAATCTAACTGCAATTTTGTCAAACAAATATTAGTTATAGGATTTCTAACCATGTCATCTGCCTTGTGCTTGTTCATCTTCTGATGAGGAGTTGGAAGTATCAAAGCTGGCCATCTTCAAATGACTTTGAATTGACGAAATAAAACACAAGGGAAATATTTGCCAAAGCCACTTTGATTTACTCACAGCTTTGACTTTTTTCAGTTACATATACAGAAACTATGTCATAAAAGTAATGATAATAATGTTGCATAATAATACCCAATAATATATTAACCCTTTACACTCGTGAGAATTGGCTAATATGGATAAGGCTAAATGTAAATGTTTTTTTTTCAGTATAAATATGAAAAGCATACGCATAACCATGGTAGCATTTGAATTGAAACGGAACAGATTGGAAATAATGGGAAAGTGATTAGACCAACGGTGAGGACACAACAGTTTATCTGACACAAGACTGAATCCAAACATTACGTTTATTCTATGTGCATTTTACATTTACTGTACTTTTTGCCTCATTTGTTGAAAGCGAAATCACAAAAACTGTCCTTTATAAATCACAATCTGGGTCAGGTAGGCATAATTTGAATGCCTGTTATATTTCCAACATGACTAGCTAAGATATAAAAAATGGCATTACAGTGTTAGACTTTCACAATGCAATTCAGGGAAACAGATTATAATTGTAGTGCGCAAAAAAAGGAGTCATGAGTCCGTTCAGATGTGTGTGCCGCGCCAAAATTTCTTCACAATAGGCACACAGGCTCATTCTGTTCAGAACAACCCAGGGTATAACACCATGTCATCTGGTAACTGTACATCTAACAGGCTCATTCTGTTCAGAACAACCCAGGGTATAACACCATGTCATCTGGTAACTGTACATCTAACAGGCTCATTCTGTTCAGAACAACCCAGGGTATAACACCATGTCATCTGGTAACTGTACATCTAACAGGCTCATTCTGTTCAGAACAACCCAGGATATGACACCATGTCATCTGGTAACTGTACATCTAACAGGCTCATTCTGTTCAGAACAACCCATCTTATAGTTGTACATCAAACATAGTGAGCATAAATGCTGACACTATATGATATGATATCGAAATGTGTCGCTCACATTTGGCTTGCTTGTATGATATCAGAGTGGTGTTCAGTGGTAATCCTCAATGTCTTTCAAAATACATCGCTCTGAGTCCTCTTCATTTACAGATTTTACCTCACTCAGACAACAAAAAGTTGCCCAATTACCGGGAGGATGGGGGCGACTTCTTGTCGTGCGATGTGTTCAAGTTCAGATCGGCTGTCAGTCAAAACCCATACAGCGCTGTGAAGCGCAGAGCCAGAGAACTTGTGGTTAGAGCGTTGGACTAGTAACCGGTAGGTTGCAAGTTCAAATCCCCGAGCTGACAAGTTACAAATCTGTCGTTCTGCCCCTGAACAGGCAGTTAACCCACTGTTCCTAGGCCATCATTGAAAATAAGAATTTGTTCTTAACTGACTTGCCTGTTTAAAAAAATGTACAGCACGTTACTGTATAGCCACTGTGTTACAATTTAGGCGTTTATCATTGTCCAAATCTGCCATTTTCAACCCGTATATGGTACGAGTGTGAAGAGCCACCTGACTTAGTTTTCCCCCTTTCCAAACACATAATGTTGCCACGTTTTTATTCATTGTTGTGTTTCGTATTGTGTGTAACCCACTGGGCAAAAACTGGTTGAATCAATGTTGTTTCCGTATAATTTCAACAACAATAATCTATGTCATGACTTTGAATCAACATGGAAAACTGTTTGGATTTGAAAAAAGTAATCAACATGGCAGCCACATTTTTTCCAACATCCAATAACATGGTGACATTTTTTGTTGATGTCACATTAACTTCACGTTAGCTGACAACTCAACCAAATGTAAACGCTAAAGGAAATATGTTTTCCAGATAACATTACAGTTGATATTCGGCTGAGATTGAGTCAATATCTAATTTAATCCACCCTGAACCCACCCGCTTGTTCTTGCCTAATTGGATTCTGGTTTCTTTGAATTATACACTGCGTTATGCAGTGTACTGAGGAGACCAGCCATTACCAACCAGGGGACAACGCTCTGAAGCGTCCCAACCTGGCCCTCTGTTTCTGGGGTGTACTTTCCAGTGCCGCTGCCCTTCAAAGCACCAGCCTTGGCTGTGGCTTGATGGGCACCGGAATAGCAGGTGTTGATTTTAGAGCCTGACAAAAACAATAAGCTATCCCTGCCCTGCACGGTGATCCAAAATAAACAGGGTACTGGCGCGGACGGTTCGGGCTCTGAGAGCTAAGGGGTCCTCACCAAACCCAGAGAATGAAGAGCTGTTACTAGGAAGGAAATTAGTTCAGCTAAAACTTCCCTTTTTTACGTCAAAAACCTTTCCAACCAAAACGTATTTATCACTAAACCATTGCAAGGAAGTTTCCTTTCCTTGTCCACTTTCTATCAGGATTGCAGTTATGAAAGGTCTTGATCGATGAAAAAGTACTATGTCAACTCCATCCTTCCATATCTGTGGTTAGAGAGGTAAATAAGTCATTTGTTTGTAATCTCCAGTATTAGGACAGATGGTACTGCATATTTTCTCTATTATTTTCTGTTTGTGTGGGTGGAAAATAGCTTTTAAATCCCAAATGCAGTGTTTTCTGCCACTTTCATCAAGCTCATCACGTTTGATCTGCAAGTGTGAGCTAAGTGGTTGGTGTGGATAGCCCTGACTCAACTCCACCCACAAGGATGATGATGAATATAAGACATCTGCAGTCAGCAGGGCGCTGTGTGTGTGTGTTCATGCATGTGTGTGTGTCTGAGAGAGAGGGAGTGAAAGATACAGAGAGAGGGAGTGAGCCAGCGAGCAGGCGGGGGAGGGCAGGCAAAGTTCGTTAAGGTGTCACTGAGACACTGCTTCTTTTATTTTCTCTTCTTTTACTTTCTCTCCTCCTACACACGTTTACATTCGGCTGATGAGCCAACAGTGTTACACACTACAAGAAGGAAGGAGAAAGAGAGAGCATCAAAACCAGATTAAAGAGAGAGAGAGAGACCACATCAACAAAAATGGAAGTGATCTGTTGTAGCTCTGTCAAAGCCTGGGTCTGTACATTGTCAACGGTAGGTTACAGGGGGGACTCTTTGGGGAGATTCACCTACTGCTCATCTCTTGGCCACAGCACAGTAGACTATATGATCACAGACATTGAGCCTTTCTCGCTCAGCTCATTCACTGTCAAGCCACTAACACCTCTGTTGAATCACAGCCATGTTACGTTGTTCCTGAAAAGAACAGACATGGAAACAGCCCAGTAAGCTGTACAACATCAGACATTCACAGCCCAGTAAGCTGTACCACATCAGACATTCACAGCCCAGTAAGCTGTACAACATCAGACATTCACAGCCCAGTAAGCTGTACAACATCAGACATTCACAGCCCAGTAAGCTGTACCACATCAGACATTCACAGCCCAGTAAGCTGTACAACATCAGACATTCACAGCCCAGTAAACTGTACAACATCAGACATTCACAGCCCAGTAAGCTGTACAACATCAGACATTCACAGCCCAGTAAGCTGTACAACATCAGACATTCACAGCCCAGTAAGCTGTACCACATCAGACATTCACAGCCCAGTAAGCTGTACAACATCAGACATTCACAGCCCAGTAAGCTGTACAACATCAGACATTCACAGCCCAGTAAGCTGTACAACATCAGACACTCACAGCCCAGTAAGCTGTACAACATCAGACATTCACAGCCCAGTAAGCTGTACCACATCAGACATTCACAGCCCAGTAAGCTGTACAACATCAGACATTCACAGCCCAGTAAGCTGTACCACATCAGACATTCACAGCCCAGTAAGCTGTACAACATCAGACATTCACAGCCCAGTAAGCTGTACAACATCAGACATTCACAGCCCAGTAAGCTGTACAACATCAGACACTCACAGCCCAGTAAGCTGTACAACATCAGACATTCACAGCCCAGTAAGCTGTACCACATCAGACATTCACAGCCCAGTAAGCTGTACAACATCAGACATTCACAGCCCAGTAAGCTGTACAACATCAGACATTCACAGCCCAGTAAGCTGTACAACATCAGACATTCACAGCCCAGTAAGCTGTACAACATCAGACATTCACAGCCCAGTAAGCTGTACAACATCAGACATTCACAGCCCAGTAAGCTGTACAACATCAGACATTCACAGCCCAGTAAGCTGTACAACATCAGACATTCACAGCCCAGTAAGCTGTACAACATCAGACATTCACAGCCCAGTAAGCTGTACAACATCAGACATTCACAGCCCAGTAAGCTGTACAACATCAGAAATTCACAGCCCAGTAAGCTGTACAACATCGGAAATTCATACAGATGGGCCCAAAACAGTACAGAAGAATACCAGAAAGCAACCAGTAACCAAAATATCCAAACACTCTTAGATAACATTCTGGATACCACATTCACTCACAATAAAGAAGGCATCAATCTAGCAGTAAAGAACATTAACAATACATTCAGGAAAACCGCAAAAAAAAGCTAAATTAAAATGAATAAAAAACAAAAAAGACAGACAACTGGTTTGATGCAGATTGTAAAATTATAAAGAAAAAAACTGTAACATTCAAACCAAAAGCACAGAGACCCAATTAATGGTGAATTACTTATTCATTACTGTGAGACTTTAATACTCTATAAACGTACACTCAGAACCAAAAAATCACAGAACAACAGCAAGCAGCTACACAACAGCCAGCAGCTGCAACTCATTGAGGAGTCCATAAACACAAACAACTTCTGGTGAAAGTGGAAGAAACTAAAAAAATCTAAACGAGGGATAAGCAATACAAAATGGTGACATATGGACAACCCATTTTAAAACACTCTACAACACTGTTCAAATGGACAAAAACGCAGAACAATGCCGAATACATTAGAAGTTGAATGTATTAGAAAATGCAATTAAGGACAATCTAAATCCATAGAAGTCTCCAATTATTGACCAGGGGCTCTATTTAGACCCTCAAAAAAAAACAAAAAAATGTGGACCTGATGGCAACCTAAATGAGATGCTCAAACTCACTAGTGCAAAATGTGTATGTTATTTCCTTGACATCTGGAATCAAGGACTCATAACCCCAATCTTTAAGAACAGGTATTTGTGTGAACAGTAACCTGGGGAAGGTTTTCTGGAATATTATACATGTAAAAGTTCTAAACTTCTTTAATAAGCACAATCTGTTGAGTAAAAGCCAAATTTGATTTATACCAAAATATTGCACGACCGATCATATTTACACCCTACACACCCTGATAGATAAACATGTCCACCAAAATAATACCAAAATGTACGCTTGCTTTATCGACTTCCAAAAAGCATTTGAATTTATTTGGCATAAAGGGACTGTCATACAAAGTTATTGAAAGTGGTGTAGGGAGCAAAGCAATTGACAACGTCAAAATTGTTAAGAAAATAACATAATTATTTTACCAGGGGCGGGGCTTTCACCAGGGTTGCAATCTGAGCCCTGCACTCTTCAATATTTGCATCAACGAATTGACCGCTTTTCTAGAAAAATCCTCAGCCCCTGGTGTTAGTCTCCACAATTCAGAGGTTAAATGCCTGCTCTACGCAGTTGACCAATGCCTGCTGTCTGTAGCTGGGTGCGTAATTGGTGGCAGAGAAGTCAGGTGCAGAACTGGGTAATAACCAGATATTTATTAAGCAAAACCAACAGCATCCAGAACAACAAGATAAATAGGCACAAAAAATATCCCAGCCTCGGACGCGTCCATCTCCACTATGAACGCCAAAGAGGGATCCGGATGGGCCAGCACGGGAGCCGAGGTAAACAGAGCCTTCAGGTGACCAAAAGCCCTGTCCGCCTCAGCCGACCACTGCAAATGTACCGGTCCCCCCTTCAAAAGTGAGGTAATGGCAGCCGCAACCTGACCAAAACCCGGGATAAATATCCGGTAGTAATTGGCAAACCCTAGAAACCGCTGCACATCCTTTACCATGGTGGGAGTCGGCCAATTACAAACGGCTGAAATGCGGTCACTCTCCATCTCCACCCCCGAGGTGGAAATGCGATCCCCAAGACAGGAGACGGAGAGCTGGAAGAACAGGTATTTCTCAGCCTTGACGTACAGGTCATGCTCCAACAACCGACCAAGCACCCTGCGCACCAGGGACACATGCTCGGCGTGTGTAGCGGAGTATACCAGAATGTCATCAATATACACCACTACACCCTGCCCAGGTCCCTGAAAATTTTGTCTACAAAGGCTTGGAAGACTGATGGAGCATTCATCAACCCGTACGGCATGACGAGGTACTCATAATGCCCGGAGGTCGTACCGAACGCTGTCTTCCACTCGTCTCCCTACCGGGTACGCATCAGGTTGTAAGCGCTCCTGAGATCTTGTTTGGTGAAGAAGCGCGCCCCGTGCATTGACTCAATCGCTATGGTGAAGAGCGGTAGCGGGTAACTGTACCTCACCGTGATCTGGTTTAGACCTCGATAGTCAATACATGGGCGCAGACCTCACTCCTTCTTTTTCACAAAATAGAAACTCGAGGATGCAGGTGAAGTGAAGGACCGAATGTAGCCCTGACACAGGGATTCGGAGACACATGTTTCCATAGCCGCCATCTCCGCCTGTGAGAGGGGATACACGTGACTCCTGAGAAGTGCAGCGTCTACCAGGAGATTTATCGCACAATCTCCCCGTTGATGGGGTGGTAATTGAGTCGCCTTCTTTTTTGAGAAGGCAAGAGCCAAATCGACATATTCAGGGGGAATGCGCACGGTGGAGACCTGGTCTGGACTTTCCACCTTAGTAGCACCAACGGAATCCCCTAAACACCTCCCCGAGCACTCTAGGGACCACCCCTTGGGAGTCCTCAGTTGCCAAGAAACAGTGGTGTCATGACAAGCTAACCAGGGTAGGCCTAGCACCACAGGAAACACAGGATAGTCAATGAGGAAGAGACTGATTCTCTCCCTGCGTCACCATACCCAGAGGAGCGGTGGCCTCCCTTATCAACCCTGACTCTAATGGTCGACTGTCTAAGGTGTGAACGGGGAAGGGCACAGCCACGGGAACAATGGGGATCCCTAAACTAAGGGCGAACGATCTGCCTATAAAATTCCTAGCCGTGCCTGAATCAATGAGCCTCTTATGCTGGGAATGCGGGGAAAACTCAGGAAAAGTAACATACCAAAAACATGTGTGCAACAGAGGGCTCTGGGTGAGAATGGTGCCGTGATGACGCCACAGTGTCCTGCCTGCTGCCTCGATCCCCAGAGGAACCAACCGGGCACCGACCAGCAGTGTGACCTCTGCAGCCACAGATGGTGCACGAGCCGGAACCTCCTCCAGTCTCCCTACGCACGATACTTCCCAGCTCCATGGGCACCGGAGCTGCGGTGCTGGGGGCTGGAGCCGACAGAACCCGATCTGGACGTCCGCGGGTAGCCAGCAGGTTATCCAGCCGAATGGACAGGTCCACCAGCTGGTCGAAGGTGAAGGTGGTGTCCCTGCAGGCCAATTCCCGACGGACGTCTTCGCGCAAACTGCAGCGATAGTGGTTGATCAGGGCCCTATCGTTCCATCCCGCACCGGCGGCCAGGGTTCGAAAATCCATGGCGAACTCCTGGGCGCTCCTCGTCCCCTGCCTCAGATGAGAGGTCCAGCACCGCATCTCCTTCTGGTCCAGCGCCGCATCTCCTTCTCCCCACACCTTGTTGGCCAACTCCAAGGCTTTCCCAGAGAGGTACGAGACGAGGGCGGACAACTTCTCACGACCTGAAGGAGCCTGGTGGACGGTTGCCAGGTAGAGGTCAAGCTGCAACAGGAAGCCCTGGCAGCGTGCAGCCGTCCCATCATACTCTCGGGGAGGTGCGAAACGAATCCCACTGGGACCGGGTGAAGGGGGTGGGGGGAGTAGTGGAGACCCCGGTTGTGCTTGCGGAGGTGCTGGAGGAACTCCCTGTCTCTCCCAGCGGTCCATAGTTTGGACAGAGTGGTCTATGGCGGCGCCGAGATAGTGGAGCATCGCCGCGTGCTCCCGGACGCGCTCCTCTACCCCTATTCCAGGGGCACCTGCTCCTGCTGACTCCATATGTTGCGGTGTGGGATTCTGTAGCTGGGTGCGTTATTGGAGGCAGAGAAGTCAGGCGCATGAGAGCAGAACTGGGTAATAACCAGAGATGTATTAAGCAAAACCAACAGCATCCAGAACAACAAGATAAAGAGACACAAAAAATAACCCCTTGTGCGCTCACGGGGAACGTGCACAAGCACTACAATAAACAATCCCATACAAAGACATGGGGGGTAACAGAGGGTTAAATACACAACAAGTAAATTAGGAAATTGAAACTAGGTGTGGAAAGACAAAACAAATGGAAAATGAAATGTGGATAGACAATGGCTAGAAGACCGGCGATGCAGAGCGCCGCCCAAACAAGGAGAGGACCCTACTTCGGCGGAAGTCATGACACTTTCACCCACAGCACATGGCCTACAGCAAAGCCTGGACCTGCAAGAGCAGTATTGCCAGACCTGGGCCCTGGCAGTAGAACCCAAAAATACAAAAATTATGATTTTCCAGAGAAGATCCAGATCTCAAGGAATTTGACAAAAGTTCTTAATTGGTACAAAATATATAGAGTACTGTACACTAAAATCACATAGGTTTAAAAATAAGCTCAATTGGACACCTTGATGATGCGGTGAATGTATTGAGAGAGAAAGCATGCAGAGCATTCTACGCCATTCAAAATTCAAACTTAAATACTTACAAAAATAGGCTAAAATTAATTGAATGTGTCATTCAACCAATTGCACTTCATGACAGTGAGTTGTGTTCACTGGCAAAGCAAGATTTCACCAAATGGGACAAACACCCCATTGAAACCCTGCATGAGGAGTTCTGTAAGATTCTCCTACTGTACATGTCCAGAGGAAAACTACAAACAATGCATGCAGGGCAGAATTAGGCCAATATCCACTAATATTAAAAACTAAAAAAAGAGCAATTAAGTTTTGTAAACATATAAAATACAGTGACCCCCTCTCATATCATTGCAGAGCCCTGCAATGCCAAGAACTGAGCAAAGAAGAGTCCCCTCATCCAGCTGGTGCTGGAGCTGAGTTCACAAACCTGTTCTGCTAACACACTGAAGCCTCAGGACCAGAACATCCAATCAATCTGAGTAAACCAAATTACAACACAGTCAAAACAAAACTACATTGATTATTGGGAAACACAAGCACAAAGCAAAATGCAGTGCTATCTGGCCCTAAATCGACAGTACACCGTCGCTAACTATTTGACCATGGTTACTGATCAAAACTTTAGGAAAACCTTGACAAAGTACAGGCTCAGTGAGCACAGCCTTGCCATTGAGAAGGGTAGACACAGGAAAACCTGCCTCCCTGTAGAGGAAAAGCTGTGCGACCAATGCACAACAGCAGAACCTGGCATAGAGCTGCATTTCCTGTCTAAAAATATAAAACAATTAGTGTCATTTCAAACCCAAATTTGAAACCCTTATTCGAGAGAATATACCCTGCACAGCTTTGCCCTGCTCTGCTCTGCCCTGTTCGGCCCTGCTCTGCCCTCTTCTGCCCTGCCATGCTCTACCCTGTTCTGCCCTGCTTTGCCCTGCCATACTCTGCCCTATTCTGGCCTGTTCTGCTCTTCCGTGCTCTGCTCTGTTCTGCTCTGTTCTGCTCTCTTCTAAATTGTTATTAGAGCGACTGCAGACCAAGACTTTGAGACAGATCCAGGAAATATGTGTGTAAATGCTCATTTTAGTGTGTGTGTGTGTGTGTTGTGTGTTCAAAGAGGAGAGGAAAACAGCAAAGGAGAAGGGCCACATCTAGAGCGGGGGGATAGATAAATGTATAAATAGTAAGAAAGAGAGCGATAGATCAGGGTAAGGAGATGACAGGTCCCAAATGGCAGCCAGGGATACGCTTGACTTCATCTCATCTGCTGGGGAATGATGCTCAGATGACACAAAATGTTGCCCAGAGGACCCATTACTGGAGGTCTCACAGGAGGCTGGGTTGGAAGGATTTGGGCAGGAAGACTTTTGTCATTTGAGAAGTATATTTGATTTTCTTCTTCTGTGGAGAAAAGTAATAAGATATGAGGTGCAATGTGTTAAAAGGGTAAAGAGGCTCTCTTTCCAACATCGGGTTGAGACATGAGAACACACAATGTATTTTTAACTCTATTCTGTGGTAGTGATGGATGCTACTGTGACATGACCCCTGTTTAACCCTTTTACAGGAGAAACCACCTGGTGCACAGACACCACACCATCCAGTCACACACACGCACACACACAGTCCCAAACAGTCTCACACACACACACACACACACACACACACACACACACACACACACACACACACACACACACACACACACACACACACACACACACACACACACACACACACACACACACACACACACACACACACACACACACACACACACAGCCTCACACACACACACAGGTCTTCCTCTGTATCAGCACTTAATAAAAGCAGATGTTGTCATACTGTTTCTGATTTTCAGAATACATTTTGTTAAGGGACAAATCCGGTTCCGTACTAATCTTCACCAGGTGCTAGTGGAATCAGAGCTCTGCCTCTCAAGTATTAAGTGAAGTTTTACTCTTTCTTCAATTTGCAATTATTGTCCTTCTCATTTTCACAGCTGGCTATTTTATAAAGCAATCCTGCGTAAGTGCCCTAACACACACGCAGACACACACACACATACACAGACATACACACAATCGAAGATGAAATGTAACACTCCTCTGTGATGATGCAAACTTATACTGATGTGGCAGTCATTTGAAAGAAGGAAAATGATGTTTGTGTTTTTAAATGTATTAAAATAAGATGTAGTATGTCTAAGGATCCCGTGTGTCTGTGCTTCTGTTCTCCAGCCTCCACCATCGCCGAGAATGGACGAAGAACATGCCTGAAACTCAAAGTCTTTGTCCGACCATCAAGTAAGTCTCTCCAGCTGCAACAGAAACACGGAACCTGTTTAACACTGATGTTGTTTCCACTACTCTCAGTGACGCAGGGCAGTGGGTAGCCAAGCAGTTAGAGCATTGGGCCAGTAACCGAAAGGTCTCTGGTTTGAATCCCCCAATTAGGTGAAAAATCTGTTGATGTGCCGTCAAGCAAGGCACTTAACCCTAATTGCTCTGCATTAGAGTGTCTGCTAAAATGCTGAATTCCTTCTGAATGATTCTTGCTCTCTGTTGAACATGTCAGTTTCATATCTCATGACAGCTCCTATATTGTTTCTATCCAAAGACAAGTGAAGGAATGAACGATTTGAAAGAAGTGAATTGCACATGTCTTGTGAATGTTGTCATGAGCTTGGGGCTTGGGACCTTTGTTTTAAGGGGTTGGGGAGTTTATTATCTCTAATCATCCCTATCATCTCTATTTCTATCTCTAGACAGCTGTGTGAAAACTATAGGTGTACATGACCGTGTTTTTGACGTAAACGACAAAGTAGACAATTCATTAGAACCCCGAGGTTAGTATGGCTTTCTGCATTATTTTATGACCTTATTTTTTAACAAATGCCCTCTTGACCTGTGTGTGTCCCATTGGGACACACACATCCGTCCCCCCTCTCTCTTTCTCTATGTTTCTCCACTGATTGGCCCATCTGTCCTCTCCCAGCATGGTTGACTGTCATGTTAGAACGCTTTTTCTGCATCTGCCATGTTGTTGTGTTGTGTGTTGTGTATTTTGCCGGTGATGTGGTCTATGTTTGCATGTGTCATACGCAATGCTTGACTCGGGCAGGAGCTCACCAGAGCTGAGTACCGGCACCTCAAATGTTCTACTGCTTGAGCTTCTGTACCGCCACCCAAAATGAGTACCGGTACCTATTTTAGTCTATG
>NC_060177.1:79178674-79328674 GCF_021184085.1 Oncorhynchus gorbuscha | reverse complement strand
CGATTTGTAAATGGAAATGCTGTTATTCTGTTCTTTCCCGGAGTAGGATGGACAGATACATGCATTAGGTGTGTTGATAAAGGTCTGCTTTCACACAGAGACAGACAGACAGACAGACAGACAGACAGACAGACAGACAGACAGACAGACAGACAGACAGACAGACAGACAGACAGACAGACAGACAGACAGACAGACAGACAGACAGACAGACAGACAGACAGACAGACAGACAGACAGACAGACAGACAGACAGACAGACAGACAGACAGACAGACAGACAGACAGACAGACAGACAGACAGACAGACAGACAGACAGACAGACAGACAGACAGACAGACAGACAGACAGACAGACAGACAGACAGACAGTTGAGAGGTTGCGTGCCTAGTTAACGGTCCTACTGTGACTCTTTAATGAGGTTCAAAATGACAGGCATGCAGACCTCATGTTTTGGAGTTCGGGGAGTTATTTCAGCTGTTAAAAATAGATGGTGGAAGGCCTGGGGGTTTTAAAGCGTCAGTGACCTTGCAGTTATAGAGGGCTGGAGAGTGAAGGAGATAGGGGAGAGAGAAAGAAAGAGTGAACGAGATTGAAAGAAAGAAGTGTAGGAGGAAGGAAGTTGCATATATGACTGGAGTGCCTAACAAAAAATACCCAATGCAACCTTTTTAAAAACACTAGCTAAAAATGGAATACACACCCAAAGGCATATTTTTTGTTTTGTTTTGATATATTTTTGTTGTTGCTTTTTCGCAGCTGCCTTCTACAGTATATTCTTCTCCTGAAGGGTTGTGTGTGCTTTCGGCCATATTTGTTTTCTTACTATGGTAACAATGCTATTACTGTAGAATAGCAGCTCAGCTTTCGGGGTTAACAAGAGAGGACGCCATATAAAGGGGTACTAATTTTCACCAGAACACCATAGGGGATGGGTGCCATGTTCAATCCCAGATGGCCGCCTGTCATCGACATAACGTTATAGCCAACACTTTTTGGGGAAGTCCAGCTTCAATTCTATTTTATTATAATTACCCGTACTGCTCTTTATCATTATTGCTACTATTATTACCATGGTTTATTCTGTACACGTTAACTTGGGAAATAAGGATCAACTTGTTAGCTGGATACCGTGTATCC
This sequence comes from Oncorhynchus gorbuscha, assembly GCF_021184085.1. Lineage (NCBI taxonomy): Eukaryota > Metazoa > Chordata > Actinopteri > Salmoniformes > Salmonidae > Oncorhynchus > Oncorhynchus gorbuscha. Next base: position 79,327,533 of record NC_060177.1, on the reverse strand, counting down.
TGAGGTAGTCAACCATATAACATGTAGTGTTAGATTAGTTACTGTTTTTGTACCTTTCTGGTGGACAAAGGAAAAATTAGACACTTCATTGTTAAAAACGGTATTATTGTTATTATTGTTATGATGACGATGATGATGATGATATTTATTATTAGCAAAAACTTGATGTAAATAGTGTTTGATATTAAAGTATTAATTTGATTCGTATGTCTTTTCTAAAAAACAAACAAATAATGAACACAGTAGAATCTCTGGATATTTGGGAGTGTACACGCCAATAACAGTGCATTGTGAACTGTCATTTTCAATGCCTACTGATGCTTTGAGAAACCTGTACACACATGTGCTGTGTACCTGAGTACTTGTGCTTGTGTTCACTTGACTTCACCTTTGCATCTACGCGTGCCTGTGTACAGCAGGCTGGACTGAAAGCCAATGGGGGCCTCGCCTGTTACATAACTATGTTTCCAACCAACCAATCCACAGCCACCGTCACCACTTCATCACAAGGATCCATACAGAACAGACAGAGAGAATAGAATTGAGGTGGACAAGATTAACAGTGTTTGTGCTTTTTCGCCTTCAATGTTTGATAGCATGTGGGCCAACCCAGAGTTTTGCCATGGATGGACTGTTGGTTGGCTGTTTATTGGAAGGATCTTGCTGTTTCATGCACATGGACTTGATAACGAAACATAAAATGTGTTTTTCTTGTTCTTTTTTTTTCCTTTTGAACTTTGTTGAACGTTGGATTCTGTCTTTTTCTTCCCCACTGTCATGTTGTCTGCTTTGCATCCCATTGAAATGAAGTCATCCAGCTGTGAGGCTGTGTTGCTACAGAAACACATGTACATAACACCAGCGCTTGTTAAGGAATTACAGAGAGGGTGGAGTTATAGATAGGGGCTGGGGTTACATAGGAGGGTGGGGTTATAGATAGGGGCTGGGGTTACATAGGAGGGTGGGTTATAGATAGGGGCTGGGGTTACATAGGAGGGTGGGGTTACATAGCAGGGTGGGGTTATAGATAGGGGCTGGGGTTACATAGGAGGGTGGAGTTATAGATAGGGGCTGGGGTTACATAGGAGGGTGGGGTTACATAGGAGGGTGGGGTTATAGATAGGGGCTGGGGTTACATAGGAGGGTGGAGTTATAGATAGGGGCTGGGGTTACATAGGAGGGTGGGGTTACATAGGAGGGTGGGGTTATAGATAGGGGCTGGGGTTACATAGGAGGGTGGAGTTATAGATAGGGGCTGGGGTTACATAGGAGGGTGGGGTTACATAGGAGGGTTGGGTTATAGATAGGGGCTGGGGTTACATAGGAGGGTGGGGTTATATAAAGGGGCTGGGGTTACATAGGAGGGTGGGGTTACATAGGAGGGTGGGGTTATAGATAGGGTCTGGGGTTACATAGGAGGGTGGGGTTACATAGGAGGGTGGAGTTATAGATAGGGGCTGGGGTTACATAGGAGGGTGGGGTTACATAGGAGGGCGGGGTTATAGATAGGGTCTGGGGTTACATAGGAGGGTGGGGTTACATAGGAGGGTGGGGTTATAGGTAGGGGCTGGGGTTACATAGGAGGGTGTGGTTACATATGAGGGTGGGGTTATAGATAGGGGCTGGGGTTACATAGGAGGGTGGGGTTACATAGGAGGGTGGAGGTTGGGTTTATAGATAGGGTCTGGGGTTACATAGGAGGGTGGGTTTATAGATAGGGGCTGGGGTTACATAGGAGGGTGGGGTTATAGATAGGGGCTGGGGTTATATAGGAGGGTGGGGTTCCAGAGGGGGGTGGGGTTACATAGGGGGGTGATTTTAGCATTTGAAAAAAAAAAAATTATCCTAACTTTGAGGATGAATCCTCTGGTAACCTTATTATGTATTCCTACCACGTAGCTGCAGACAGTCCATTCTGACTATTCATGCCCTCTTTAATGTGAGTGTGTTTATGTATGTATGTATGTATGTGTGTGTGTGTGTGTGTGTGTGTGTGTGTGTGTGTGTGTGTGTGTGTGTGTGTGTGTGTGTGTGTGTGTGTGTGTGTGAGAGAGAGAGAGATTGAGCCTCCAAAATTGTGTCAGAGGGAGAGGTTGTGTGTGCTAACTCATTTGTCTGCATGCTTGTGTAAACAAGCATGTGTGAGAGTAAGTGTCTCTAATCAAATGCGTTTTACGCAAAAATGTGCATGAGCGAGTACTCTAGTGTGTGTGTGTGTGTGTGAGTTTGTGTCTCATTTACTATTGCCGCACTGAATGGGACGCGGCAACTTTCTTTGGCAACAAAGCGGTTTTCCCATGCCTTAGTCCTGAAACCTCTGCCATGCCAGAACAATCTGGGTTCAATACACCCCGACACCCTCCCCCGCTGCGGAATGGGTGCTGGCGGCACAAAGGCTACCCTCCCTGTTTTGGAATTTCAACCCCCAGCCTCCTCACCATAGCCTAGTCGCCAGACCACATAGTATTTTAGCTTAGCTAAGTCACTACTTGGTTGGGGTAGAAGTCATCCATTGGCAAAGATCTAGGATCCGCTTACCCTCACCCTATCTAAACCTAAACCGTTAGGGGGGGAAACGCTAAAACACTGGCTTGACTGATCTTAGATCAGACAGCATGGCAAACTTCTGCCTGCTCCTGTCACCAGCTCCCCACGCATCGCCATGTCTTGAGAACCACTCATTTGTGTGTGCACCCAATCCCATTCTGCATACTCCTCTTGTGCTATTAACCACCCCCACCCCCTGCTCTCCCCCTCTCCTCTGGTCCTATTTGGGGGGCAGAAGTATTGACCGACCTGCTTTTTTCCAGTATATAAACAATAACAAGAAACTGACAAAATTATCAGAGGTCTGTATTTTGTATATACATGTCTGAGCAATTATGAATACTATTAATAAAATGGAAATACATTGCTTTGATATTTTGTTTTGAAGTCCTTGTTTTTCATTGTTTTTTTGATACACTGGATGTGCATATATCCAGAACTCAATATGATAGGAGCATGGTAGGGATTGTATTGTAGATGGAAGCATACCGTTAACTCAGCATGACAGAGATGTATTGTAAATGGAATTGCAACTGATTGGGGAGCAGATTGAGTCAAGCTTTACCTAGTAAGGATCTCCTCATCAACACATTTAGAATCATCATATTTCTCTGCCAATTAAAAATGATTATCATTCATCCTCCCTCCTTCCCTCTGCTCCAAGTTTAAATGGGGTGGCAGGTAGTTTAGTGGTTAGAGCGTTGGAATAGTAACCAAAAGATTGCAAGATTGAATCCCTAACCTGACGAGGTAAAAAGGTAAAGGTAAAAATATGTCGTTCTGCCTCTGAACAAGGCAGTTAACCCACTGTTTCTAGGCCGACATTGAAAATAAGAATTTTTAACTGACTTGCCTAGTTAAATAAAGGAAAAAAAATAAACAAGTAAAACCATTTTGGACAGAAAAATGCACGCATGGGCAGACAGACAAGACAGACAGACAGACAGACACACTAAACCTGCCAGAATCCTCTCCCCCATTCACACACACACACACACACACACACACACACACACACACACACACACACACACACACACACACACACACACACACACACACACACACACACACACACACACACACACACACACACACACACACACACACACACACACACACACACACACACACACACACACACACAGAGATATACTGTAGACATACAGACCTAAACCTTTCAGAGCCCTCTCCCCCGATTCACGCACACACTCACTTAGAATCCTCGCCATCACACAGAGTACATGGTAACTAAATGTCTGACCATAAGGCTAACAGTAATTCTCTCTATCTCTCAGCCAAATGAATAAATTGATGTTTTGTTTTGGAACTAGACTGTGCAAAGTTCTGTGTTGAAGACAAATGCCAGTCAGCCAGTGCCAGATTCAGACCTAAAGACCTAAGACCTGCTTTAATTTCAGTCGGGTACTAATGAGCACTCCTAATAACCTTCTGCTGGACCCCATCAGGACTCCATCAGGACCCCATCAGCGCTGGTTAGATTTACCCTCCATTATCTCTGGCAATTATACTCACGTCCAGATCATTCCAGGCCCCAGGGGAAAATACCCCCGAAAAGCCAATTGGAAATTAAGAACCCAACAATACTTTTCTGCCGTCCCTCCTGGCAAAAACTGGTTGCATCTAAGTTGTTTCCACATCATTTCAACAACAAAAAAAAGACTATCTGGTGACGTTGAATCAATGTGGAAAGCGGATTGGATTTGCAAAAAGTAATCAACATAAGGGAATGTCGTTTTTTTCTGTCTAACTTTTAGCCTAAATCCAGTGACATGGTGAAATGTTTTGTTGATTTCAAGTTGATTTCACATTAGTTCAAATCAAATCAAATCAAATTTTATTTGTCACATACACATGGTTAGCAGATGTTAAATGCGAGTGTAGCGAAATGCTTGTGCTTCTAGTTCCGACAATGCAGTGATAACCAACAAGTAACCTAACTAACGCCTCAGCCAAATGTAAATCAACAGGTTGAACTGCGGCCTACTATAAAAAGCACAAAGTAAACCTTTCTGCAACTGGACAATGTGCACACACTGGTTGAATCGATTTGATTTTAGATTTATTAGGATCCCTGTTAGCCGACACCAATGGCGACAGCTAGTCTTACTGGGGTTTGACATATAACGAAAAAGGCATTACAGACAAAAGACGCTACTATTTATATACATTTAAAAACATTACACACAACAGTCAGTATGTACAAAACATTGTTTCCACGTTATTTCAATGAAATTACTTTGAGCCAAAGTGGAATAGACGTTGAATATATGTCTGTGCCCAGTGGCTGGACTCTAGATGGAATGGTTCAGAGTAGTATTCTATATTTGTGCATATATGTGCATCGCATCATTGCTTTTTGTGTTGCTCTGCTGTGTGTGCATCTTGCAAGTTGTCAGAAAAATTGCGAGGGGCTGAAGCTCATTGGCTAGAACTCTAGTACTAGGGGGTGGCCCATGTGGGGGATATGTAGGGACAAAGTAGGCCTATGTAAGGGACAACGTGAAGGAGTTGCCTTGGCAAAGGACAAGTCATGTTTGCTGTGTAAGGGAAAACAGTCAATCATCATTATAACAACAAGCAAACAAATGTAAACATAGGAAACTCCTATCAATTACCTTAGACCACCCTGTGTAGCCTATCAATAACAGCCACCCAGACAGTTATTGGCTAGCAAAGGGGTGGGACAAAACTCATAACTCAACTCATAACTCAAACACATCATCACATATCAAATGGACAATACACATAGGAGCACAAACCATTAAATGAAATCACACTCAAATCTAACACAACTGATTAACACACAAGATTAAAAGGGTGGAATGTTAAAAATATATGTTTGAGACTACATTGTTGCAGCCTATGTTAGAATAAAAGTCTGAGTTACAAGAAACTGTATTTTGAGTTTACAACAATAGGGTAGTGTCTGCACCATTTCTCAAACAAGTCAGGCTATTTATTTAAGAGGGTTTGTAGGATAATTTTCTGTTTAACTATCCTCTCACATCACACATTGAGAGGATGTCTATGCATTATAATTGCTAAAGTTCAAATTTGTCCTCTGTCCAACCAAGACACCCGCAGCATAATAAACGCCCAAGTTTAAAAAAACACTGCTGTTTGTCCTATGATCGTGTTGTTGGTTAAAACTTGCTATTCTATAGATTTTATAGAAAAAAAAGACATTTACATAAGTATTCAGACCCTTTACTCAGGGAGAGTCACTGCACAGCTATTTTTAGGTCTCTCCAGAGATGTTGGATCGGGTTCAAGTCTGGGCTCTGGCTGGGCCTCTCAAGGACATTCAGAGACTTGTCCCGAAGCCACTCGTGTGTTAACTTGGCTGTGTGCTTAGTATTGTTGTTCTGTTGGAAGGTGAACCTTTGCCCCAGTCTGAGGTCCTGAGTGCTCTGGAGCTGGTTTTCATTAAGGATCTCTCTGAACTTTTTTTTTTTTACCTTTATTTAACTAGGCAAGTCAGTTAAGAACAAATTCTTATTTTCAATGACGGCCTGGGAACATTGGGTCAACTGCCTGTTCAGGGGCAGAATGACAGATTTGTACCTTGTCAGCTTGGGGGTTTGAACTCGCAACCTTCCGGTTACTAGTCCAACGCTCTAACCACTAGGCTACGCTGCTGCGTATTGAGAGTAAAAGCACTTGCCCTACATCTCGCATTTCAAGACTGTATACATGTAACTGGATCTTCACCCGTTCCCACCATGGTGTCAATGGAGACTTGACTGGGAATAGTCTAATATTATTTTGGTGAGAGGTGGCCTCACTGCATGTTAACCAGTGCGAAAAGACGGACTCTGCACCTATATTGTTTCAATGACATGAGCTGCTGCTGCCCTAAATGGACTCGCTATTCTATGAGGAGTGTGACGTCGGCTGGGTTTTTGAATATGGGGGTGGCAGAACGTGCATCTTGGAGTGCTGCTGCACTCTCCACAGGCTCCTGATAAGCCAACACCGCTATCACCAGTTCCTGAATGGTCTGCCTCAGAACAGAGCTGTGGGGCCGGTGCTGAATGGCCAGCCTCAGAACAGAGCTGTGGGGCCGGTGCTGAATGGCCAGCCTCAGAGCAGAGCTGTGGGGCCGGTGCTGAATGGCCAGCCTCAGAACAGAGCTGTGGGGCTGGAGCTGAATAGTCAGCCTCAGAACAGAGCTGTGGGGCCGGTGCTGAATGGTCAGCTTCAGAACAGAGCTGTCTGGTCTGTGCTGAATGGTCAGTCTCAAAGCAGAGCTCAGGGCTGGTGCTCCAATGTCTTGACACTGTTTTCGAGCATTTTACATTGCTGCTTCAAAAGCGTCACCTCTCGATCTAAGAAGGCAACATTTTTAACATTTTGCTCATGTTTCTTTTCCCAATCATTTTTTGGGGAACGCATCTCGTCTGAAAAGAGTTCCAAAAAACCTTGAGAATTTGTTTTTCTCCACCTTCTTTTTATGCATGCCAATTGTTCGCCAGTAATCACCTATTTCATGACTTGTCAAATTAATATTAAGACCATTCTGATCTTTCTTGATCCGGTTTTTATCCAGATCATGAGTATGAGATTCCCTTGACTTAAAAAGGTCTGTAGCCTGCACCTTGGTGGGCTGAGCACAATGGAGATAAGAACGCATTCCAGAGAGAACAATTGCGTACAGTGTCATCAGAGTTCACTCTGAACAACTGCAGGTTCCACAGGGATCATACTGTATGTACATATACAGTAGTGTCATGATGTTGGCCTCTTTGGGTATAGCAAGCCCATCCCCCTCTCCCTGCCTGCCCCATGCCTCCTTTAACTAGGCTGCTGTGGTCAGAGGTCATAAATTCCTGTGAAGACCTCATGGACACACAGTTATAGAGAGTAGTTTTTCATGGAGAACAAAGGAAATCCTTCCACCTCACAGAACTAGAGATACGAACAAATTTCATGTTCCGGAGAAAGTATAAAAGATTGGTGAAGAATCCAGCTACGAACTGGTCCATTTGTCACAACTTGGGAAGCTCATGGGAGACGGTGTGGCCACATTTCCATAACGCTGTTTATATAATAGCCCCAGATATAAGGTTTACATCTAATTGCTGTATAAGATGAATGAGTGAGTATGATACTGTTTACACAATTTTACAATATGATTTTGGATTGTTTAATGAAGGTAAACTCAAAAAGTGAATTGGATTTGAACTAAATCAGAGGACCGCCCCTGAGCCCAGTTAGGGTCAGACATCCTGGGACAGCCCTTTTCTGCCATTCCGAATAAAATCCAACTTTGAGAAATTATCACCTGTCGCATTCTGACCTTAGTTCCTTTTTTATGTCTTTGTGTTAGGTGAGTTGGGGTGGGTAGTCTATGCCCAGAGCGCTGTAGGTCAGCCCCCCGCAAGTGCCATGCAAGAGTGGGCATCCAGCCAGGGCGTGTTGTGCCGGCTCAGCGTGTCTGGTCTCCGTTTCGGCCCAGGGTATCCTGCGCCGGCTCTGCATGGTGTGTCTCTGGGGCGCTGGGAGGGTACTGGGCGAATGTGGGCATTGAACCTAAGGGAGAGGTGCGAGTAGTATGCACCAGATCTCCAGTGCTCACCCACAGCTCGTTTCAACCAGTGCCTGCATTCTGGATGGTTCTGGCTAAAGTGGTCATCCAGCCTGGAGGAGTGGTGCCAAGGCTGCGCACCAGAGCTCCAGTGCTCCCCCACAGCCCGGTCCATCCAGGTGCCTCCTCCATGCACCAGGCCTCGTGTAGGTCTCCCCAGCCTGGTGGGTCCTGTGGCAGCCCCACGCACCAGGCTGTCTCCCCGTCTCCTCCCTCCAGGTTCTCTCTCCAGGCCAGAGTCGCCCGTCAGTCCTGAGCTGCCAGAGCCGCCCGTCTGTCCAGAGCTGCCAGAGCCGCCCGTCAGTCAGGAGCTGCCGGAGCCGCCTGTTACACCGGCGCTGCCGGAGCCGCCCATCTGTTCTGAGCTGCCAGAGCCGCACATCTGTCCTGTGCTGCCAGAGCCGCCCGTCTGTCCTGTGCTGCCAGAGCCGCCCGTCTGTCCTGAGCTGCCAGAGCCGCCCGTCTATCCTGAGCTGCCAGAGCCGCCCGTCTGTCCTGAGCTGCCGGAGCCGCCCGACAGTCAGGAGCTGCTGGAGCCACCCGTCAGTCAGGAGCTGCTTGAGCCGCCCGTCAGTCAGGAGCTGCCAGAGCCACCCGTCAGTCAGTAGCTACCGGCGCCGCCCGTTACTCCGGCGCTACCGGAGTCGCCCTTCGCTACAGCGCTGCCGGAGTTGCCCTTCACTACGGTGCTGCCGGAGTCTCCCGCCTGTCTGGCGCTGCCATAGTCTCCCATCTATTCGGGGCCAGCTGCAAGAGTCCCCAGTCGTTGGTCGGCGGCGAGGGTCGCCGCTCCAAAGGCTCCACTTAAGACTATGGTGGAGTGGGGTCCACGTCCCGCACCAGAGCCACCACCGCGGACAGACTCCCACCCAGACCCTCACCTATAGGTTCCGGTTTTCGGCCAGAGTCCGCACCTTTGGGGAGGGGTACTCTCACATTCTGACCTTAGTTCCTTTTTTATGTCTTTGTGTTAGGTTGGTCAGGGTGTGAGTTGGGGTGGGTAGTCTTTTTCTATGTGGTTATATTTCTATGTGTTACATGATAAATATTCCCATAACTTTGATGATCTACATCAGAAAGCACTCCAGGAATCCCATGTCCATAATAAATGCTTGTTTTGTCCGAAAATGTCCGTTGCTTATGTTCAAATACCTTCTTTTGTTCGCGAGTTTGGTATACATATCCAAACGCTCATTCTGGTCAGCGTTATATCGGACAAAAACTTCAAAAAGTTATATTACCGGTCGAAGAAACATTTCAAACTAAGTACAGAATCAATCATTAGGATGTTTTTAACATATAGCTTCAATAAAGTTCCAACCGGAGTACTCGTTCTTGTCTTCGTGAGCAAATTAACACAAGTGACTATCCTGAGGAATAAGCATGATCAGAAAATGGCTGACTGCCAGACACCTGACTGATTCTGCTATCATTCACTCCCACAACACCATAGAAGTCTCATTATAACTTCTATTGATGGTTGACATCTAGTGGAACCCCTAGGCAGTGCAACATCATTAATGTCTCAAGGGGATTTCATTGGGGACTCTGGTGAATACATACAAAGCTCAGATTTCTCACTTCCTGTTTTGATTTCAACTCAGGATTTTGCCTGCCCTATGAGTTCTGTTATACTCACAAACATCATTCAAACAGTTTGAGAAACTTTAGAGTGTTTTCTATCCAATACCAAGAATACTATGCATATATTAGCAACTGAGACTGAGGAGCAGGCCGTTTACTTTAGGCACCTTACTCATCCAAGCTACTCAATACTGGCCCCCCCCAGCCATAAGAAGTTAATTTCTTTTTAGTGTCTGTTCACCTTGCCGAACTGTTTCATTTTCTCTTCGTTGTTATTTTGTGTAGTGTTCAGTTTTTCTATTAAAATATGACAAACACTTACCACGCTGCATATTGGTCCGATCCTTCTTACTCTTTCTCAGACGAAGAGGAGATTTGTTACATCACCAGACCATGTTTCTCTCAATCACGGGAGTACAAAGGTTGTAGACCATTGCTGAATCTTTTAACCATACCACATGTTTAAACTCTTAGACTATCGATACCGACAGAATGAGAACAACTCTTTGATATTAATTACTAGTCTGCAGCTAGGAATTCGGTATCATTGAACACGAAGAACGACAAACGCCAAAACATCCATTCTAAAACGAATGTCACTTTAAACTATCCCCTCTAACCAAGACAGATAGAGAGAGGGAGAGAGATCGACAATTCTACGAAAGACACAAACTTTTCACCAGCGATCAAGACGACACACTGAGCGTAAATATATATTGGTTGCAATTGTTCCCGAATGAGTGAGCGTTCATGTGTAAAGGATTAGCATTTTAATTGTTATAATTATCACTCTGTAGTGACTTCTTAGTCGACCCCCACTACCACTTTGTCTAAAAAGCCGCCGTGCCAGTTTAGCCCACTAGGGCACATTTTCCTATCATTACATTTACCTCGTAAATGCATTTCTGTGAATTAATTAGTTAGTAATAAATAAATGATTTAAGACAATTGATATATGGATGACTCATAGTGAAGACTGGATTTGTGAAGATAACCAAAAATGTACGACGTTTGGAATGAGACTAACGTGAGGTGAAGTAAATAATTCATTAATTCGAAGACCAATTGATCAGATAAAATATCTGAAAAGTTATTTTAGGAAATGAAACATTTGTAATCTGAATATTTTTCCTTGGTGCCCCGACTTCCTACTTAATTGGTTATGTGATTAATCAGTTGATCGCGTAGTAACTAATTACAGAGAATCTTTGATAAAAACTATCAGTCTTCAGTTAATGATAGTAAAGACACAACAGTAGATAGCTCCGGCGTTCTATACAGAGAACACACTTTACGTAGAATAATCTTACAGCAGCCGTGTTTGGTATCTATCACACATTCCAGTAATCAGTCCTCTGGACACTGTAGAAAAAGCTACATTTTGGCCTCACAGAGGGACATACTGGCCCTTGGCATTGCCTTGGGCCATTTGTCATGCGGCACGAGGTGATATAGAGCACATACAAGTCAAAAGTTTAAACACACCTACTCATTCAAGGGTTTTTCTTTATTTGTATTATTTTCTACATTGAAGAATAATAGTGAAGACATCAAAACTATAAAATAACACATATGGAATCATGTACAGTCATGACCAAAAGTTTTGAGAATGAATCAAATATTAATTTCCACAAAGTTTGCTCCTTCAATACATATTTTTTGTCAGATGTTACTATTGAATACTGAAGTATAATTACAAGCATTTCATAACTGACAAAGGCTTTTATTGACAATTACATGAAGTTGATGCGAAGAGTCAATATTTGCAGTGTTGAAGCTTCTTTTTCAAGACCTCTGCAATCCGCCCTGGCATGATGTCAATTAACTTCTGGGCCACATCCTGACTGATGGCAGCCCATTCTTGCATAATAAATGCTTGGAGTTTGTCAGAATTTGTGGGTTTTTGTTTGTCCATCTGCCTCTTTAGGTTTGACCACAGGTTCTCCATGGGATTAAGGTCTGGGGAGTTTCCTGGCCATGGACCCAAAATATCAATGTTTTATTCCCCGAGCCACTTAGTTATCACTTTTGCCTTATGGCAAGGTGCTCCATCATAATGGAAAAGGCATTGTTTGTCACCAAATTGTTCCTGGATGGTTGGGAGAAGTTGCTCTCGGAGGATGTGTTGCTACCATTCTTTATTCATGGCTGTGTTCTTAGGCAAAATTATGAGTGAGCCCACTCCCCTGGCTGAGCAGCAACCCCACACATGAATGGTCTCAGGATGCTTTACTGTTGGCATGACACAGGACTGATGGTAGCGCTTACCTTGTCTTCTCCAGACAAGCTTTTTTCCGGATGCCCCAAAAAATCATAAAGGAGAATCAGCAGAGAAAATTACTTCACCCCAGTCCTCAGCAGTCTGTACCTTTTACAGAATATCAGTCTGTCCCTGATGTTTTTCATGGAAGGAAGTGGCTTCTTTGCTGCCCTTCTTGACACCAGACCATCCTCCAAAAGTCTTCGCCTCACTGTGCATGCAAATGCACTCCTGCCTGCTGCCATTCCTGAGCAAGCTCTGTATTGGTGGTGCCCCGATCCAGTAATCAGCTGAATCAACTTTAGGAGACAGCCCTGGCGCTTGCTGGACTTTCTTGGGCACCCTGAAGCCTTCTTCAAAACAATTTAACCGCTCTCCTTGACGTTATTGACGATCCAATAATGGTTGATTTACGTGCACTCTTACTGGCAGCAATATCCTTGCCTGTGAAGCCCTTTTTGTGCAAAGCAATGATGACGGCACATGTTTCCTTGCAGGTACCCATGGTTGACAGAGGAAGAACAATGATTCCAAGCACCACCCTTCTTTTGAAGCTTCCAGTCTGTTATTCGAACTCAATCAGCATGACAGAGTGATCGCCAGCCTTGTCCTTGTCAACTCTCACACCTGTGTTAACGAGATAATCACTGACATGATGTCAGCTGGTCCTTTTGTGGCTTTGTTGAAATGCAATGGATAGGTTTTTGGGGGAGTAATTTAATTTGCATGGAAAAGAGGGACATTGCAATAATTTGCAATTCATCTGATCACTCTTCATAACATTCTGGAGTATATGGAAATTGCCATCATACAAACTGAGGCCGCAGACTTATTGAACATTTGTATTTGTGTCATTCCCAAAACGTTTGGCCATGACTGTAGTAACCAAAAAAAGTGTTAAACAAATTAAAATATATTTATATTTTTGATTCTTCAAAGTAGCCACGATTTGCCTTGATGACAGCTTTGCACACTCTTGGCATTCTCTCAACCAGCTTCATGAGGAATACTTTTCCAACAGTTTTTTGAAGGAGTTATCATATATGCTGAGCACATATTAGTTGCTTTTCCTTCACTCTGCGGTCCAACTTATCCCAAACCATCTCAATTAGGTTGAAGTCGGTGATTGTGGAGGCTAGGTCATCTGATGCAGCACTCCATCACTCTCCTTGGTCAAATAGCCCTTACACAGCATGGAAGTGTGTTTTTGGTCATTGAATTGTTGAAAATCAAATGATAGTCCCACTCCGCTCAAACGAGTTGGGATGGCAAATTGCTGAAGAATGCTGTGGTAGCCATGCTGAATAAAGTATGACTGAATTCTCAATAAATCACAGACAGTTTTAACAGCAAAGCACGCCCAGACCATCACACCTCCTCCTCCATTCTTCACGGTGGGAACCACAAATGCGGAAGTCATCCGTTCACCTATTCTGCGTCTCACAAAGACCAAAAATCTCAAATTTGGAATCATCAGACCAAAGGACAGATTTCCACCGGTCTAATGTCTAATGTCTATTGCTCATGTTCCGTTGCATAATCAAGTCTCTTCTTCTTACTGGTGTCCTTTAGTATTGGTTTCTTTGAAGGCCTGATTTACATTGTCTCCTCTAAAAAGTTGATGTTGAGATGTGTCTGTTTCTTTAACTCTGTGAGTCATTTATTTTGGCTGCAATTTCTGAGGCTGGTGACTCCAATGAACTTATCCTCTGCAGCAGAGGTAACTGCGTCTTCCTTTCCTGTGGTGGTCCTCGTGAGAGCTTGTTTAATCATTGCGCTTGATGGTTTTTAAGACTGCACTTCAAGAAACGTTCAGAGTTCTTGAAATTTTACGCATTGACTGACCTTCATGTCTTAAAGTAATTACAGACTATTAATCCTCTGCTTTTTTGAGCTGCTATTGCCATAAAATGGACTTGGTCTTTTATTAAATATTCTTGAAAATTCTTGAAAATTCTTGAAAATTCAAGTGTCTTACACCCTTCAAAAGATTAGAATCTTGGTAATCAAACTACGTTTTCCAAATACCATACTTTTGTTTGAGAAGAGCAATCAACAAGAGAAACATTTTCCGCCATGACAGTTTTTACACATTTACATCTGAAGGTAAAATTATGACTTTACATTCTGATATCTTGCTCTTCTCTTCCTGAGGGTCCCAGTGATCAAATGAAGTGCCATTTTCTTTGATAAAATACATTTTTATAGCCTATATCGAAATATTTTGTCAACCGTTTGTGCCGTGAATTCCATCTCTATCAATTTTTTACGGAGCATTCGACGTGATTACACACCGTAAACAATTGTTTATCTAGTCATGGTTGGTTTCAGTGCATTCCTCTGGATGTTTGCAAAACAGCCAAATGTCCTTGTTTTTTTTTGCGGGGAGTATTGACCGAAGTGAACTGATTTGAAGACAACGAGCAATGACTACCTTATGCACCAATAATTTTAGCGAATCTTCATTGATTGACTATATTTATGCCCAATGACCACTGATCTTCTTGACATCTAACTGGGTAGATAGCCAATGAGCTGAGGTAAACGCCAGTATGTAATGGTTTTGGGTTGGACCACAATTCCTTGTTGTACTTTTGGACGGGTAAGTGCTAATGCCGTTTTATGAAATATAAAAAATGTATATATATTATATATATAAAAATAAAAGTTGTATTTTTTTTTGCAATGAAATGTGTGGTTTGTTTGTGTGTGTGTGTGTATATATATATATATATATATAAAAATGTTTTCCCATGTCAGATTATATTTTCTATTTTTTTATTCAAATGGAATGGGGAAGAACAGCAAACACACACATGGCCACTGCGCCTGCTACTCCTCTTCATTTCCATATGAAATAGCCATTGGGTGCTGGGGGGAGGGCAGGCCCACAACAATGGCCGGAGTTGAATGGAACAGCACTTCACCTTAGTGACTGTTTTCTCTGCTCTATACAATACCTACTGTATCTTTTTATTTTATGTGATGATATAAGGCTCATACAATACAAATATTTTTTGAATGTTTTCTTCCACAGTGATAGCGACTCCGACTGGGAGCCCCCGGTGCCAAGCTGCCCGCTCTACCTCTGCCCCCAGTGGTGTTCATATGCCACAGTTCATTACTGCAGGCAAGACTGTGCCTCAGGGCCAAAAGGGCACAGCATGGAGGCGTCGTTGTGTTCAGTGTCGCATGAAATGCACCACTTGTTCAGTTTGCCTCTGCTTTACATCAGAAAGAGACTGCTATGGGACATGGCACAGGCAGCAAAATATTGTGACGAGGACTTCCAAGGAGTGTACTGTTTTTATAAAATATTTATTTTGTAATATTTTTTAAACTTTTTTTTTTGTGTGTGTGTTAGAATTGCTTTTTGATATGTTGTATATAGTTATTTGCACTGCTGTATATAGTTATAGGTCATTTCCCAATTTGGCCACTTGGGTACATTTGGGCAACTTGTGTGGGACACTTGGGTGACTTCATGCTAAATGTCATGTAGCTCACCCATTCCTGAAGTTATCAGTCTGAAACTTTGCACACCTACAGTTGCCCTCTTGTGTTATCCATCATCTCCAGCATCCTATCTGACTGTGTGGCTATTCTAGTCCATGTGAAAGATGATACTACAACAATAAAAAACAGATAACGTATGCTCTTTCTTTCTCTTTTCTTCCACCAGATCTACTGTGTTATATTCTCCTACATTCAGTTAACATTTCCGCAAACTTCAGAATGTTTCCATTCAAATGATACCAAGAATATGTATATCCTTGCTGTCAGGATTTGGCCAGGGTTGTTTCCGGTTTTTTGGTCACTAGATGCCCCCATTGTGCCTTTTGACCTTTTGTTTTCCCTTGATCCCCATTATTATTTGCACCTGTGCCTCGTTTCCCCTGATTGTATTTAAACCCTTTGTTTTCCTCAGTTCTTTGCTCTGTGTTTGTATGTTAGCACCCAGCCCTAGTACTCTGTGAACTCTTGTTGATCCCGGTGGACTCTCTTGTGGAATTCTGTTTTTTGTTCTTGTTTGTTTGTTTTTTGAGTATCTTTTGAGGCTTTTTGTGCTTTACCTTCCACCTTGTGGATTTACCTTTTTGTCTTGGAGGATTACCTTTGTTCTTGTGGAATTCCTTTTGAGGTTGTGGAGTTACATGTTTTCCTGAAGAACTTCACTTTTTACTTCATTAAATACACCGTCTCAAGTACTGCTGTGTCTGCCTCATCTTCTGGGTTCTGCCGACTATTCGTGGCTCAGTTGGTTAAGTGACTGTTTCTCACTCCGGAGACCCGGGTTCGTAACCGGGTCCTGACACTTGCCTCTGGGGCTGAGCTACAGGCAGTTAGATTTGGGTACGTCTTCAGGTGGAAATTGAGAACAAAGGGATGCAGCCATCATGTCACAACACAACTGATTGGCTCAAACACATTAAGAGGGAAAGAAATTCCACAAATGTGCTTTTTACAAGGCACATTTGTTCATTGAAATGTATTCCAGCTTCCTTATGAAGCTGGTTGAGAGAATGCCAAACCTGTGAAAAGTTGCCATCAAAGCAAAGGGTGGCTACTTTGAAGAATCTCAAAGTTTTACACTTTTTTTGGTTACTACATGTTACCATGTGTGTTATTTCATAGTTTTGATGGCTTCACTATTATTTTACATTGTATCAGGAGTAAAAAGAATACATTTCCTTACATTTCTTGGAAGGTAAAAGTGCACACACACACACACATATGCACATACAAAGAGCTCTTGCAGGGCCATTTCAATACAATAGCCCTTATTTTATGTAGCCTCAGTCAGTCAATTGAAGTCATATTGCAGCACAATATGGACAGGATTGACAGTGTTGAGAAGCCCACCTAAATGGAACACGTTTGAAGGAATATTCTAAAGCCAAGCGTCTTCCTTATTGGCTTCTGTTTGGTGTTCCGTTTCCATGTGAACAATCAGTTTGATTGACAGCTCTGAATGATGTCCTCAGTTAATCGCTCCAGCGGTGTGAAAAGGTCATAAATCAGCCAATTACGTAGCCAGTTTATGAATAGATATTTTGGGGGAATATATAAAATGCCTTGCAGGCATATCAGCACATCCAACCACAGACAGTAACAGAGGGAGGAGGGGGGCATGAGACAACAGATAAGCTGAATGTGTTGTCAATAAAGAGCATATTTTTTCATCTCACAGTGAGTTATATTGGGTAAAGAAACTAACAGTGAATTCAAGGTTGGGTTTGGAATTCTCAGAGAGAGAGAGAGAGAGAGAGAGTGAGAGAGTGAGAGCAAGAGTGTGAGAGAGAGAGAGTACCATTTACAGTATACCTGGTTCTAATATGGAACCTTTGTCTGATCTTGTCCACATTCTGATTGCGTCCACTGACAGTGTCCTTGTTTATACCTGGTGCTAACATGCATCCTTTGTCCTGATCTGATCCACATTCTGATCGTGCACACATTGTAGACACTGGCTGTGTAACGGCTGTCTTGGGTGGAAGAAGGAGAGGAGCAAAGTGCAGTGTGGTTAGTGTTCATCTTTTGAATGAACAACTGAACACTTCAAAAATACAGACACACAAAGACTGAAAATAACCACCCACAAAACACAAAGGAAAACAGGCTACCTAAATATGGTTCTCAATAAGGGACAACGATAGACAGCTGCCTCTGATTGAGAACCATATCAGGGCAAACACAGAAATAGAAAATATAGAAAAACTAACAGACTGCCCACCCCAACTCACGCCCTGACCATACTAAATAAAGACAAAACAAAGGAATAAAGATCAGAACGTAACAGGCTGCATATACACATGGTATTAAAATGTGTCTCTAAACCTCTTGGATTTAGGGGGCGCTATTTAAATTTTTGGATGCAAAACGTTCCCGTTTTAACCGTCCAGTGCACGCATTGTGAACAGACTTCCTGGTGCCTTCCTGTATAAATATTTTCTTACAGATGTACTTTCAAAATCATATGAATGATTTTTTAAAGACAATTATTGATGCCATAAATCAATGGTGCTCCTGTCAATGATTTCAAAGACCGGTATAATAATGATTTAAATGGTTTGACCATCCAGATCTGTTTACACTTGATTGATATCCAGATACAATGGGTCCTTGACTCCCTCCGGAGATGGCCAGGAAGATCTGATAACAATCCGATCACAATGCATCTTTTAATCATCTACACCTGTCTAAAAATGAGGGCACAATCAGAATGTGGACAAGATCAGGAGGAATGCAGGTTAAGACCAGTTATAAACGGGGTTAGAGGTACAAGGGTGTAAGTTGAATGTGGATGTTTTGATTGAATGATAATATATTATATGCTTATGTAATAATAATAATAATAATATATATGCCATTTAGCAGACGCTTTTATCCAAAGCGACTTACAGTCATGTGTGCATACATTCTACTATGTAACATGTGATCCTACGAATTAGGGTCTAAGTGTGTCTGCTAAACATTCAGTTGCTTCATATTGTGGCGAAATCGACAATCAACTGTCTAAGCAGTTTAACAGTATGTTTTTCTATGTAAGAATCCACCCTCTTTCAGCTGGGTTAGGAGAAATGTTCACACTTACAGTACTACTCTTATCCCCGTTAACCACACCATGACAGACTTCACAGAGAAGGTAGGAAGTTATGTTCCACGAATGTTTCACAAACAATCATCAGAACACAGTTAAATCAATATCTGCAATTTTTGCACCATAATACCCACTACATTTAAAAAAAGATAACAACAGCAACAACAACAACAAATCCATCAAATCTGGATCCCAATTGTCGCCAGCAATTCCCACGACAATGGATGAGAGAAATTTGTGGGATACAGCTGGGCAATTCCGGAACACCGATTTGCCAATATGGAGGCCCCTCTCCCCTGAAACAGACCCCTTCAGTTACAGTAAGCGGAGGATAGAAGTGGGATTAGTTTCGCCACAGTAGATGAGAGAGCGTGAGGGGCATGACTGGGATATTACAGTGACGTGCCAACACGACATCATATAAATGACTGCCACCCTGGGTCATAAATGTGATTATAATGATTTTGTCATTCTGTTAAAACAATAACTTTCAAGCTGAAGTCTTTTCTCTCCTCCTATAACCTTTGATTTATGCTTTAATATTTTGATGGTGAAAAATTGTCTGGATCTTGTTCCGTAATGATGCATACAGAGGGGATGAAATATTGGCACAATTAATTTAGCTTTTCAGATTTAATTATTTTATTTTATAATGGTATCCATCACTATTGGTGCAGATTAAATGTAGAGTGTACAGGAGAAGGGGGACATCTGCGAGAGGAATGTGTTTTTCAGTTGACTTCCTGGGACATAAACGCCAGCTGAATAATTCATGAACATGTCATAGCTTTAATCGGATTCTTAATTTAATTATTCAATACTTTTCTCCCATGCCGATATTTCACTCAGCTCTCACTTCCCATTTCCTTTGAAACCTCAATTTCACCAAATATGTCGTCAGATAGAATATCTTCCCTTGTTCTGGGCAACGTCACATTTTATCTCAAACGAGGACACGTCTGGTAGGACGATACAATTACCTGACTTCTTGGTTTGGCACTCCTTAATGTTCTGACTCATTCTCTGCAACTGTAAATAGTTCATGTAATGCTAGATATACTAATAAGATAGCAGATAGACTAATGATATTATGGTGGATAAAATCATATACATTGAGTATAAAATTACAGGGCTATTTATTGCAAAAATGTGACTTTAAAAAATGTACACCACTGTCCTTTATTTATCTTGAATATGCAGTAGAGAGCAGACCAGAAGGAAAATACCAATATCTTCCCTCTAAGAATGTATACTTGAAATGGCATATTGTTCACTTGCCCCATTTTACAATTATATGAGAAGGAAGTATAGGCCCAATTTACACATGTTTTGCTGCTGTGTCACAAGGCTGCAATCTTATCCACACACCAACCCCACCACCTCTATGTCGGTCAGGCCCCCCAAGCCCCCTACTTATTTACATTCCTCTCCTACCACTTGCGTGGCACCTACATTGACCTTTTACCTATCTGTTGGATCTTTTTTGGTGTGGTCTGGTACTAAACTTCTGTGTGTTGGCCTATGGGGGTACCTCTGAAGGTCAGGGGCAAAGGTCACCATTCACATGTTCACTTTCATGTTTGCCTGGACATCAAATGTCACTGTGAAGTGTATTTACTGAATACATGAGTTCATCTGACTGATTCAAGCGTGTAAAGAGATGGGAAGTCTAGTCTTATCTAAGTCCGTACAGACAGTATCTTGTACTTGGTTGACAATTTTTTATAACACAATATTTGACAAAGTTTGATTAAAACACCAACACTGATCTGTTTTAATGACTAAATTACTGTTTTCACTACACCCTGTCCAGAGGGTTTGTGAGAATGAAATTATGAGTACTTATTGTCTGGAACCAATCCCTGCTCTTTCAATATGAGTGATTAAACAGAGCAGTTCTAGCATTATTTATTTGACTAACAGTCTGCTTTGTAGAATCTGTGTTTTATTGGTACTGTTTCAAACAATATGACTTGTATAACCATTGTTGAAAGCAAATTAGAATGTTAGTACAGCAGTGTCTCTATCCCACAATGTGTTTGCGGAAATCTGTGAATCGAAACTCTTCTTTGTGTGTGTGAGTTGGCAGCAGTAGGGAAGAAGCAGAGAGAAAAGGTGGACGCACAGATGAACAGAATATCTGACAGACGCTCAGTTCCAGGGCAGGTGGTGGACTGCAGGTATGAGGTCGTGTGTGTGTGTGTGTGTGTGTGTGTGTGTGTGTGTGTGTGTGTGTGTGTGTGTGTGTGTGTGTGTGTGTGTGTGTGTGTGTGTGTGTGTGTGTGTGTGTGTGTGTGTGTGTGTGTGTGTGTGTGTGTGTGTGTGTATGCAGGTATGTGTGCGTGTATGTGTCCGTGTACAGTATGACAGGGCTTTTGCATATGGTGTGAATCACAGCTGAGAGACTGTCAAATGGCTGGTCAAATCCAGGAGGACTACACATACACATATATGTAATTGGAACAGCTGTGGGGAGGAGGAGCAGGAGAAGAGAGAGAGAAAGAGACAGAGAAGCAAAGCAGGCCTGAGGGAAAAAGGAGTAATGGGAAACTACCTGGAAAATATTAATGCTGAAAGCAATATGTTGATGTATGAGTTATGTAATTCCTTAACTGTCTTGAATATTCCCTCATATTCCCATTCTTTATTATCTAAATATTATTGTAAGCCCCATTACCACTGGTTCCCTAATCTACCCAAAGTATTTTGAGTTCTCTTCCGACCCAACAAATAGACAAATCATGTTTCCAAACACAATACAGACTTTCACCGCCATCCAAGAACCATTGGCTAGCAGCCGCCAGTTGGTCCACCTATAAATTGGTATATTTCAAGGGTTTTATGTAATCAACCTTTTGTGTTCGTCAGAAAACAAGTGTCTGTAATAATCTCTGGCCCTCTGTGTGGCCTTAAAATATAGGAAAAAATTGAATAAGAAATAGAATGACAAAGCTGTTAAACACTATCCTAAATATGAACCATTAACTTAGTAAATACCATTGGTGTTGATAATGAGGGTTTCAGCATAACATATATATATAGAGTAGCACTCACAAGCTTGGACACACCTACTCATTCAAGGGGTTTAATCTGTTTTTACTATTTTCTGCATTGTATGAAATTACATATATGTAATCATGTAGCAACCAAAAAAGTGATAAACAAATCAAAATATACACTGCTCAAAAAAATAAAGGGAACACTAAAATAACACATCCTAGATCTGAATGAATGAAATATTTGTATTAGATACTTTTTTCTTTACATAGTTGAATGTGCTGACAAAAACATCACACAAAAATTATCAATGGAAATCAAATTTATCAACCCATGGAGGCCTGGATTTGGAGTCACACTCAAAATTAAAGTGGAAAACCACACTACAGGCTGATCCAACTTTGTCCTTAAAACAAGTCAAAATGAGGCTCAGTAGTGTGTGTGGCCTCCACGTGCCTGTATGACCTCCCTACAATGCCTGGGCATGCTCCTGATGAGGTGGCGGATGGTCTCCTGAGGGATCTCCCCACAGACCTGGACTAAAGCATCCGTCAACTACTGGACAGTCTGTGGTGTAACGTGGTGTTTGTGGATGGAGTGAGACATGATGTCCCAGATGTGCTCAATTGGATTAAGGTCTGGGGAACGGGCGGGCCAGTCCATATCATCAATGCCTTCCTCTTGCAGGAACTGCTGACACAGTCCAGCCACATGAGGTCTAGCATTGTCTTGCATTCGGAGGAACCCAGGGCCAACCACACCAGCATATGGTCTCACAAAGGGGTCTGGGATCTCATCTTGGTACCTAATGGCAGTCAGGCTACCTCTGGCGAGCACATGGAGGGCTCTGCGGCCCCCCAAAGAAATGCCACCCCACACCATGACTGACCCACCTCCAAACCGGTCATGCTGGAGGATGTTGCAGGCAGCAGAACGTTCTCCACGGCGTCTCCAGACTCTGTCACGTCTGTCACGTGTGAACCTGCTTTCATCTGTGAAGAGCACAGGGCGCCAATGGTGAATTTTCCACTCTTGGTGTTCTCTGGCAAATGCCAAATGTTCTGCACGGTGTTGGTGCTGTAAGCACAACCCCCACCTGTGGACGCCGGGCCCTCATACCAAATCAAATCAAATCAAATCAAATTTTATGTGTCACATACACATGGTTAGCAGATGTTAATGTGAGTGTAGCGAAATGCTTGTGCTTCTAGTTCCCACAATGCAGTGATAACCAACAAGTAATCTAACTAACAATTCCAAAACTACTGTCTTATACACAGTGTAAGGGGATAAGGAACATGTACATAAGGATATATGAATGAGTGATGGTACAGAGCAGCATACAGTAGATGGTATCGAGTACAGTATATACATATGAGATGAGTGTGTAGACAAAGTAAACAAAGTGGCATAGTTAAAGTGGCTAGTGATACATGTATTACATAAGGATGCAGTCGATGATGTAGAGTACAGTATATACATATGCATATGAGATGAATAATGTAGGGTAAGTAACATTATATAAGGTAGCATTGTTTAAAGTGGCTAGTGATATATTTACATCATTTCCCATCAATTCCCATTATTAAAATGGCTGGAGTTGGGTCAGTGTCAATGACAGTGTGTTGGCAGCAGCCACTCAATGTTAGTGGTGGCTGTTTAACAGTCTGATGGCCTTGAGATAGAAGCTGTTTTTCAGTCTCTCGGTCCCAGCTTTGATGCACTTGTACCGACCTCGCCTTCTGGATGATAGCGGGGTGAACAGGCAGTGGTTCGGGTGGTTGATGTCCTTGATGATCTTTATGGCCTTCCTGTAACAACGGGTGGTGTAGGTGTCCTGGAGGGCAGGTAGTTTGCCCCCGGTGATGCGTTGTGCAGTCCTCACTACCCTCTGGAGAGCCTTACGGTTGAGGGTCGGAGCAGTTGCCGTACCAGGCGGTGATACAGCCCGCCAGGATGCTCTCGATTGTGCATCTGTAGAAGTTTGTGAGTGCTTTTGGTGACAAGCCGAATTTCTTCAGCCTCCTGAGGTTGAATAGGCGCTCCTTCGTCACGACCCTGTCAGTGTGAGTGGACCAATTCAGTTTGTCTGTGATGTGTATGCCGAGGAACTTAAAACTATCTACCCTCTCCACTACTGTTCCATCGATGTGAATAGGGGGGAGTTCCCTCTGCTGTTTCCTGAAGTCCACAATCATCTCCTTAGTTTTGTTGACGTTGAGTGTGAGGTTATTTTCCTGACACCACACTCCGAGGGCCCTCACCTCCTCCCTGTAGGCCGTCTCGTCGTTGTTGGTAATCAAGCCTACCACTGTTGTGTCGTCCGCAAACTTGATGATTGAGTTGGAGGCGTGCGTGGCCACGCAGTCGTGGGTGAACAGGGAGTACAGGAGAGGGCTCAGAACGCACCCTTGTGGGGCCCCCGTGTTGAGGATCAGCGGGGAGGAGATGTTGTTGCCTACCCTCACCACCTGGGGGCGGCCCAGAGTCTGTTTCTGACCGTATGAGCAAACACATGCACATTTGTGGCCTGCTGGAGGTCATTTTGCAGGGCTCTGGCAGTGCTTCTCCTTGCACAAAGGCGGAGGTAGCGGTCCTGCTGCTGGGTTGTTGCCCTCCTACGGCCTCCTCCATGTCTCCTGATGTACTGGCCTGTCTCCTGGTAGCGCCTCCATGCTCTGGACACTACGCTGACAGACACAGCAAACCTTCTTGTCACAGCTCGCATTGATGTGCTATCCTGGATGAGCTGCACTTCCCGAGCCACCTGTGTGGGTTGTAGACTCCGTCTCATGCTACCACTAGAGTGAAAGCAGCGCCAGCATTCAAAAGTGACCAAAACATCAGCCAGGAAGCATGGGAACGTGGTCTGTGGTACCACCTGCAGAACCACTCCTTTATTGGTGGTGTCTTGCTAATTGCCTATAATTTCCACCAGTTGTCTATTCCATTTGCACAACAGCATGTGAAATTTATTGTCAATCAGTGTTGCTTTCTAAGTGGACAGTTTGATTTCACAGAAATGTGATATGCAACACTAGACAAAACAACAAACACGACAAACAAACAGTCCTGAAAGGTGAAACAAAAACACTAAACAGGAAACAACCACACACAAAACACAATCAGGCTACCTAAATATGGTTCTCAATCAGGGACAACGATTGACAGCTGCTTCTGATTGAGAACCATACCAGGCCAAACACAGAAATAGAAAATCATAGACAAACTAACATAGACAACCCACCCAACTCACACCCTGACCATACTTAAACAAAAGACAAAACAAAGGAGGTAAGGTCAAAACGTGACAATAAGCTTGTTTTCTCCAATGTTTGTAAGCATTCTAAATGTAAACAAACACTGTATAGCCAGCCTCATAATGTGGATAAAACAATACTTTTGCATCCATAGCTCTGTCTATTAATTTGAGGCCCATCCCTCATCTTTTTACCAAAACAGAGGCGGGAGACAATTTTGTTATTGTTTCATCTGTGCATTTGCCCTTGAAAGGAGTGCAGCATTTATTGTCATCTCGAATCAATGATCCTAATCAGTCCTCCATAATAACAAAATCATAAACCTCACAGTACGGCTGGCTAATAAGCCCTTAGTTTTGCGGTTATGCTCAGGTAAAACAATTTGGCTAATCTATACTTGTAAGTCCTATTCTTGAAGCTAAAGGGGTATAACATTTATTGGAATGACTGGAATTCTGACAGACTTTTTAACGTAAATATATAATTTAATCGTATTATTATATATAGTAGAAAGCGATGAGTTAGAAAAAGCCTACATAACAAACCCATAAGGTAAAATTTAAAATCCATATATGGCCATCTAAGTCAACTTTAATATTAATTTATTCTGCAATAGATGTGGTTCAATTTGTAACATACATTGTTCTCTTCATTTAATTGCCTCTTAAGGGGGAAAGTAACTGAATGTAATCCGATTACATTACTGAGTTTGGGTAATCCAAAAGTTACGTCACTGATTAGAATTTTGGACTG
Source organism: Oncorhynchus gorbuscha (assembly GCF_021184085.1). Lineage (NCBI taxonomy): Eukaryota > Metazoa > Chordata > Actinopteri > Salmoniformes > Salmonidae > Oncorhynchus > Oncorhynchus gorbuscha. The sequence continues at coordinate 79,301,920 of NC_060177.1, read as the reverse complement.
GTAACTAGTAACTGTAACGGATTACATTTAGAAAGTAACTATACCCAACTCTGCATATCAGGATGTAAGTACTGCCCTCTAAAGACAACAAATCAAATCTGGGTTGTGCCATGGCGGAGATCTTTGTGGGCTTTATTTGGCCTTGTTTTAGGATGGTAAGTTGGTGGATGAAGATATCCCTTGGGATATCTTCATGTGTGGGGGCTGTGCTTTGGTAAAGTGGGTGGGGTTATACCCTGCCTGTTTGTCCCTGTCCGGGGGTAGCATTGGATGGGGCCACAGTGTCTCCTGATCCCTCCTGTCTCAGCCTCCAGTATTTTTGCTGCAGTAGTTTATGTGTCGGGGGCTATGGTCAGTCTGTTATATCTGGAGTATTTCTCCAGTGTCCTGTGTGAATTTGTATGCTCTCTCTAATTATCTATTTCTCTATTTCTTTCTTTCTTTCTTTCTTTCTTTCTTTCTTTCTTTCTTTCTTTCTTTCTTTCTTTCTTTCTTTCTTTCTTTCTTTCTTTCTTTCTTTCTTTCTTTCTTTCTCTCTCTCTCTCTCTCTCTCTCTCTCTCTCTCTCTCTCTCTCTCTCTCTCTCTCTCTCTCTCTCTCTCTCTCTCTCTCTCTCTCTCTCTCTCTCTCGGGGGACCTGAGTCCTAGGACCATGCCTCAGGACTACCTGGCATAAGGACTCTTTGCTGTCCCCAGTCCACCTGGCCATGTAGCTGCTCCAGTTTCATCTGTTCTGCCTGCGGCTATGGAACCCTCACCTATTCACCGGACGTGCTACCTGTCCCAGAGCTGCTGTTTACAACTCTCTAGAGACAGCAGGAGTGGTAGCGATACTCTCAATGATCGGCTATGAAAAGCCAACTGACATTTGCTCTTGAGGTGCTGACCTGTTGCACCCTCAACAACTACTGTGATTATTATTATTTGACCATGCTGGTCATTTATGAACATCTGAACATCTTGGCCATGTTCTTTTATAATCTCCACCCGGCACTGCCAGAAGAGGGCTGGTAACCCCTCATAGCCTGATTCCTCTCTAGGTTTCTTCCGAGGTTTTGTTTGACCTTTCTAGGGAGTTTTTCCTAGCTACTGTGCTTCTACACCTGCATTTCTTGCTGTTTGGGGTTTTAGGCTGGGTTTCTGTACAGCACTTTGACATATCAGCTGATGTAAAAAGGGCTGTATAAATACATTTGATTTGATTTGTTCATTGACAATATCTATTCTACCTGTCAAAAACACATGCACTAATACAACTCCAGCTTTTAGAGTTTCTACGGAGTTTATCTACCTGTTGGAAGGGACTGTGTATCACGACTTCCGCCGAAGTCGGCTCCTCTCCTTGTTCGGGCGGCATTCAGCGATTTCTAGCCATCACCGCTCCATTTTTCTTCATTCCATTAGTCTTGTCTTGTTTCCATACACACCTGGTTTCCATTTCCCAATCAATCTACTTGTATTTAACCCTCTGTTTTCATCATGTTTTGTGTTGTAATTGTTTCCTGTTATTGAGGTGTTTTATTATGTGCTTTACTTTAGTTATGTTCCGTATTTTGAGAGCATTTGATTTATTTAGTGCTCTCGTTTTGGAACTAAAATAAAAGTGTGCCTGTTTACATCACCCTACTCTCCTGCATCTGACTTCGCCTCTTATACACTCGACGACACTGGTTTCACAACATAATTAAGAACACTGAGATTACACATTGAAGAATAAAAGATACTCCTTGAATGTAGCATAACAGCTAATATACGACGAGATATCAATCTAACAAAACATCAAGATAAAGACCATTATTTTAAGCCATATACCATTCTGTTCTTCTGTGTAATTACAGTCAGGTTGTTTTCTTATTTATTGAACCTTTATTTAACTGGGCAAGTCAGTTAAGAACAAATGATTATTCACAATGACGGCCTACACCGGCCAAACCCAATTGTGCGCCACCCTGTGGGACTCCCAATAACGGCTGGTTTTGATTCAGCCTGGATTCAAACCAGTGTCTGTAGTGACGCCTCTAACACTGAGATTAAGTGCCTTAGACCACTGTGACACTCTGGAGCCACTCGAAATTCAGTTGCTTTGTGTGTGTCTGATTTTATTGATTGATTGATTGATTCATTAAGTAAGTAATTAATAATGAACTCAGTCAGGTTCCATTGCTGACATGCCTGCTATCCTGAACGCTGTTATAAATATGTCAAGCCCCCGCGGGAAGGAGTGGTGTTTGTGTATATGTTTGTGTGTGTGTGTGTGTGTGTGTGTGAGTGGATGTGTGTCTGTATGAAGGGAATAGCCACCATCAATGGGGTCAAGGACAAAGGACACCCAAACAGATACACACAGAATACATAATAACTAACCCTCTTGGAATGCTACCACTGAGTGAAGTGTGTGTTTGTGTGTGTCTGTGTGTGTGTGTGCATATCTGTGTGTGTTTCTGTATATGACTGTTTTCATTGATTTATGATGCAGACAGCCGTTGTAAGGTGGGTTTAGGTTGTAAATACAGATAAAAGCAGAGTAAATGTGGCAGGGCTTGAAAAATATTACGGACTACAAAAGTAGACCCATCTGCGAGCTGCCCAGTAACATAAACCGACCAGATGAGCTAAATGCCATTAATAATCGCTTCGAGGCAAGCAACACTAAAGCATGCATGAGAACACCAGCTGTATGACTGTGTGATCACGCTCTCTGTAGCCAATGTGAGCAAGACCTTTAAACAGGCCAGCATTCACAAATCCGTGAAACCAGATGGATTACTTGGATGTGTACTCAAAGAATGAGCGGACCAACTGGCAAGTGTCTTCAATGACATTTTCAACCTCTCCCTGACTGAGTCCGTAAAACCTACATGTTTCAAACAGTCAACCATGTGCCCAAGAAAGTGAAGGTAACCTGCCTAAATGATTATTGCCACGTAGCACTCATGTCGGTAGCCATGAACTGCTTTGAAAGGCTGGTCATGGCTCACATCAACACCATCATGCCAGAAACCCTATACCTACTCCAATTCCACTGCAACAGCCCCAACAGATCCACAGATGATGCAATCTCAATCGCACTCCACACTGCCCTTTCCCACCTGGACAAAAGAAACACCTATGTGAGAATGCTGTTAATATACTACAACTCAGCGTTCAACACCATAGTGCTTACAAAGCTAATTTCTAAGCTAAGGACCCTGGGACTAAAAATAGTCAAAGACTGTTTTCTTAACACACCCGCTGTTTTGGTTCTAAACTTGCGCCTACTGACCGGCAAGGGGTACCGGAGCGCCAAGTCTAAAACCGAAAGGCTCCTTTACAGCTTCTACCGTCTAGCCATAAGACTGCTGAATAATTAATCAAATGGTCACCTGAACTATTTACATTGACCCCCCCCTTCATAGTCACTTCACAAATGACCTTATTAACAAAGCTGTACCCCCACACATTGACTCGGGACCTCATTACTGTTGTGTCATTTCCATGTGTTACTTCTTGATTTTATTTCATAAAAATGTTTTCACTTTAGTTTATTTAGTAAATATTTTCTTAACTCTATCTCTTGAACTGCATTGTTGGTTAAGGGCGTGTAAGTAAGCATTTCATGGTAAGGTTGTATTCGTGCATGTGACAAATAACATTTGATTTCATGAAAAGAGCAGTAATGTGCATCACCAAAATTATGTTGAGCCTCAATTGGTGGGCAGGTAGCCTAACATTCTCCTGAAAAATGTCTTGATAAATTGGGGAATTCATTTTTCCATCGATGGTAGCAAGCTGTCCAGGCGCTGAGGCGGCAAATGAGCCCCAAATCATGATGCTCCTTCCACCATACTTTAAAGTTGGGATGAGGTTTTGATGTTGGTGCGCTGTGCATTTTTTCTCTCCACACAGAGTGGTGTGTGTTCCTTCGAAACAACTCAACTGCAGTTTAATCTGTCCACAGAATATTTTGTCAGTAGCGCTGTGGAACATCCAGGTTCACTTTTGCAAACTTCAGACATGCAGCAATGTCTTTTTTTGGACAACAGTGGCTAATTCTGTGGTGTTCTCCCATGAACACCATTCTTGTTTAGTGTTTTACATATCGTAGACGCGTTGTTACGAATCCCTTTTGGCCCGACAGTCTAGGGGGGATGGTAATGAGATCCGTAACATAACTCATGCAAATTATTATTGTGACAAAGTAAAAATGTGAACGAAATAACCACGACAGAAATCTACCGTCAAACTCTAGGTTTATTTATAAACACACGGTAATGGGGGGAGCAGGAAAAGGGGCTGAGCTGGACCCAAGGAAAGAAACAATAAATATACAAAAACACACCCCTAAGCTAGACTAGCCTACTTTAACAACAACTAACTAACTAACTAACCAAAAATACAGTGGGTGGTCCGCCCAGTTCTAACTAGTGTATTTAACAAAGTTCACCTACGGGTAGTGTATGCTCATGGGCGACTTGTCTTGGTTTCCCCCTTTTCCCACCAGCAAACAAACAAACACCATAACCAAAAACAATACTCACAGGTGATGACAAAGTGCTATGGAGGTGCTTTAAACAAAAGAGAGGTTTAAGACAAAGCGAGAGTGAAACACAGAGAGATTGAGCTGAGCTCATGAACAAACAAATGATGGGGTTTTTAAACCATGGGGAAGGAACTGTGATAGGTCAGGAAATAGGAGGAGGTGTGTCTTCTGATTGATGATTGATTGTTGACTGATTGGGGAGTGATGATTTTCACCTGTGAGGGGAGATGGAGAGAAAAGAAACACACACACAGGATACACACACACACAGGATAACTGTATCCGTAACACGCGTCAACAGAGATGTTGTTCCAGAGATTTCTGTAAATCTTTGGTTGACACTTTAGGATTCTTATTAACCTCATTGAGCAGTCCTTGCTGTGCTCTTGCAGGCATCTTTGCAGGACGGCCACTCCTAGGGAGAGTAGCAACAGAGCTGAACTTTCTCCATTTATAGACAATTTGTCTTACCGTGGACTGATGAACATCAAGGCCTTTAGACATACTTTTATAACCTTTTCCAGCTTTATGCAGGTAAACAAGTCTAAATATTAGGTCTTCTGAGATATGTTTTCTTTGAGGCATGGTTCACATCAGGCCATACTTATTGTGAATAGCAAACTCAAATTTTGTGAGTGTTTTTGATAGTGCAGGGCAGCTCTAACCAACATCTAAATGCAGAATGCTTTCACTTCTTTCCATGAAGATTGAACTGTTATGGATCTGAAGAAATAACCGCTATAGCCTAACGTCATCATGTGTTCGCTCATCTTTCAAACTACCCGTGAGTTCTATTGGCTGCTGTATTTAACATTCAGCAAACAAGAGCTTATGTCCTTAGTTTATTGGTGTAAGAAGAGCAAACACATATGTCCAGCAAGCTATTCTAGTCTAGCTTTTCCTGCATGGGACTCCAAGAGCTAAGGAGTGTTTTTTAATGGGAGAGACCATTGGAGCACAGGTGTTTTCGTACTGCACCAGAGACAGAGGCTATACGTTAGAAACTAATTATGCATAACCCATCATTATTTAGCTAAATACAAGGTAACTACTGCATTAAATATATTACCTGAAAGAGCTAGGCTAAGACATCTATATATTGGGCTATATGTCATTCTAGAGCAGGATTATCTATTTTGGATGCAATTTGAATGGAATTGATGGAGAGAGAGAAAGACTCTGAGAATGTTCTCACACGTGCACTGATTTATAGCAACAATATTCAAGCAAGTGATAAGCTTTTTTAAAACTCTGTTGTAAATTTAAAATAATTATCTTTACAGTCAAATATAAGGTGACCCCCGAAAGCCAGATGGATATGCATAAATTAGATGTGCTTTTGTTCTTTATATTACTGTAGCATAGGCTAGGCTGCAGCAAAAATAGGCCTACCTGTCACAAGAAAAAAAGTTACCATGATGAGATGATAGGTCTACATGCATTGTGAATTGTGGTCCCTACTAAGATGGGCTGTCTGTCCCCACCCTGAGCCTTGATAATGTATCATGCAGAGGCCGTAGAGAAGCCAGATTTAGACATCACTTATCATTTTATAGTTCCATTTCATGCCATGCTGATCATATAAATAATTTATTACAATTTACCGGTTTCTCGCAGTTATTTATTCCAGGAAAAGGGAGGGGTTTTGGGTGGTAAATCCCAGTAAATCTCGGTAACCGGATTCCCGTGATTCAAACATGGTGCACACGCACTTGCTCCCATTGACTTTAGGCAGTCAGGTTTAACTAGAGGTTATTTAACTCAAAGAATAAGAGATCTACTCTGTCTGGAAGTTTTTTTTGTTAACTTTTCAAATCATACAGTAACAGCAATCTATTTTTCGTCAATCTATCTAAATAGTGTAACTTAGCAATAGCGTGGTTTTGTGGTTTAGCAATACATGAATAGTGTATTCATCAAATTCTCAGCACAGTGTCAAGGCCTGTTTCACACAGTGATTTATCTTTCACCTTAGTTGCTGAAATGCAGCACTAACAAATCCAATAAGGTCTGTTATGTAACAGTAGTGTTAGAGTGCGAGGCTGTGCACTGTACTGGAGTGTAATCGAGTCAATTTGACCCTCGGTTTCCAGGGATATTGAACAATGCTTTTGTGGTTTATGTTGAGTGGTTACTGTAGAGAAGACTGAATGTCATGTCTGGTATTTGTTGGTTGACAGACACCCTGAGAGGGGCGTAAACTATTACATCAACAATAAGCTGTATAACACATAGGCTGTGGTCAGGGTATGTAAAGTATATTTACATTCTGCAATATCAGTGATTAAAACTGAGAAAGATAGTAAGAGATAGTTAGAGAATTAGGGATTACCACAAGGCAGTGTATTCCGGGCTACCTTGTATACAGTGACTCAATAGAAGCACACAAATACAGCCAGGTAGTTAATCAGGCCTATTTGTTAGTGTCGAGGCCAGGGCTTGCTGTTTGATGAATTCAATAGGCTTTCTGTAGTAATATCTGGCATCAGCCCCTGAGCTTTGATAACACACATCCTCTTTTCCCCTAATAATACAACTATTGATGTTATTCCTTATTCTACCTCCCATAGACATATTCAATTACCAAGTTATTCCTAAAAGGGAAAAAAGGAAACAGTTTCTTTACATTACTTTATTAACTGATCAAATTACAGAGAAAGGGATCTTTTCCTCTAAGGGAGTGAACATGATTTATAATAAGGGTTAGACTGGGAAAATCGGATCTCTGTCACGCCTTGGTCTTAGTATTTTGTGTTTTCTTTATATATTTGGTCAGGCCAGGGTGTGACATGGGTTATTGTGATGTGTTTTTTGTCTTGGGGTTTTGTGGGGCGTCAACATAGTCTATGGCTGCCTGAGGCGGTTCTCAATCAGAGTCAGGTGATTCTCGTTGTCTCTGATTGGGAACCATATTTAGGCAGCCATATTCTGTGAGTGTTTTCGTGGGTGATTGTTCCTGTCTCTGTGTTAGTTATTCACCAGACAGGCTGTATAGGTTTTCACGTTCCGTTTGTTGTTTTGTAATATTTATAGTTATTTCATGTATCGCTATTCTTCATTAAAGAACATGAGTAACCACCACGCTGCATTTTGGTCCGCTTCCCCTTCAACAGACGAACGCAGATGAAAAAGACAGACGAAAAAGCTAAGTGGATAGCAGAGAACATATCTACCGTTTACCCTCACTTCTTGGACAGATCAGAGCCTTCAATATACAGTTTTAGAAACAGTTTTTCATCCTGTAAGCATTACATGGCAACGCTGGAGTTTTGATTGCGCACAAGGTGTCAGGCCTGCTCCTGCATTCCCCCCCCCCCTGGCGCTCAAGGGCACCAGGCTCCCCAGCATTGCGCACTACTGCCATCATAATTACGCACACCTGCCTTCCCTCGTCAAACGCATCAGCGTATTATTGGACTCACCTGGACTCAGTCACCTGTTTATTACCTCTCCTATATTTGTCAGTTCCCCATCTCTGTTCCCCACTGCTGCATTGCTTGTCGTCGTTTCTCATTGTGTATCCGTGTGCTGACGCTGTTTCTGTCCTGATCTTGGTCTGTTCCTAATTAAATGTCAACTCCCCGTATCTGCTTCTCGTCTCTGGTGTCGGTCCTTACACAAGTGGGACGGGCCAGAAGGTAGTGAGTTCACAGACCACCGTGGATGAGAGTAGTGGTGGAAAAATCTCCTTTATAGTAAAAGCATTGATTGCATGAATCTATCATTGTTTTTGCAGGTCTGAGAAAAAAAATGCCTTTTAAAAACATTTCATGCAATTCTACATAATTTTACCAAGTATGTTGATTGAGAACACATTCTCATTTACAGGGGTGAGGAGGGGGGACCCATTGTAAGATGGGATGATTAGGTGACCATGATGACATGAGGGCCAGATTGGGAATTCAACCAGGACACCAGGGTTTACACCCCTACTCTTACGATAAGCGCCATGGGATCTTTAGTGACCACAGAGAGTCAGAACACACATTTAACATCCCATCCAGAAGCCTGTACCCTACACAGGAAAATGTCCCCAATCACTGCCCTTAGCGCACTGGGATATTTGTTTTAGACCAGTGGCCCTCCAAAAAAGTAGATGTGTTTAAGACTACAAAGAAACACTATGTGTTACCCTTATTTAGCCCACTACAGTAAAAGATGAACTGCTAGCTGCTCTTCTTCCGTGGCTTAACCCAATGAGAGAGGTCACAAATGTTTCCCTAAAAGCTGTCTGGGTTTAAACATCTTCAATTTTACAGAAAGTGAATAGCTTATTCAATTGATAGTGACAGAATTAGATTACTTCCCAAGCAAAGTCTATTTTTTGTCTCCTCAGCCTCTGAATGTCAAAGAAATTAAACAATGATATTCCCATATGCATCGGAGTCATGTCTTTCTCGGGTATTTTAAATCAAATCAAATGTATTTATATAGCCCTTCGTACATCAGCTGATATCTCAAAGTGCTATACAGAAACCCAGCCTAAAACCAAAAACAGCAAGCAATGACTGTGTAGAAGCACGGTGGCTAGGAAAAACTGCCTAGAAAGGCCAAAACCTAGGAAGAAACCTAGACAGGAACCAGGCTATGTGGGGTGGCCAGTCCTCTTCTGGCTGTGCCGGGTGGAGATTATAACAGAACATGGCAAGATGTTCAAATGTTCATAAATTACCAGCATGGTCAAATAATAATAATCACAGGCAGAACAGTTGAAACTGGAGCAGCAGCATGGGCATGTGGACTGGGGACAGCAAGGAGTCATCATGCCAGGTAGTCCTGAGGCATGGTCTGAGGGCTCAGGTCCTCCGAGAGAGAGAAAGAAAGAGAGAAAGAGAGAATTAGAGAGAGCGTACTTAAATTCACACAGGACACCGGATAGGACAGGAGAAATACTCCAGATATAACAAACTGACCCTAGCCCCCCGACAAACTAAATAAATAATATAAATAATATGCCATTTAGCAGACGCTTTTATCCAAAGCGACTTACAGTCATGTGTGCATACATTCTACGTATGGGTGATCCCGGGAATCGAACCCACTACCCTGGCATTACAAGCGCCATGCTCTACCAACTGAGCTACAGAAAGACCACGGAGTCATATCAGTCACTACTGCAGCATAAATACTGGAGGCTGAGACAGGAGTTTACAGATTGTTTCTAGCATAAAGCATTAGAGCGTTGTTATAGACCAAAGCGCTGTTATAGAAAACTTTATATAATCTGATCCATTTTATTTTCTTCAGAACCTTAAATGTACCCAAACGGTTCTTCCAAGAACCCATAGGAGGTGGGGTTCATCGAGGAACCTCCTTAGTTGGTGGGGGTTCTTACAGGAACCTAACTGCCCAACTGAAACATTTGGATTTGAAAAGCACAGCAGGTACAGGCACTTAATTGAAACATTTTAAGATCTCAATCTAAGGAACAAAGTAATGTTTGTTCCTTATATGTGTAATGTGTACGCTGGGAGTTGGGAAGCAGGGAGTGACTGTTAATAATAAATAACACAAGGAACAAAACAAGAAATGTACAGACATGAAGCAAGGGAACAGAAACAATAATGCCTGGGGAAGGAACCAAAGGGAGTGACAGATGTAGGGAAGGTAATCAAGAAGGTAATGAAGTTCAGGTGAGTCTGATGAGGCGTTGGCGGGTGTAACGATGGTGACAGATGTGTGTAATAATGAGCAGCCTGGTGACCTAGAGAGCCGCAGAGGGAGTGTGTGAGCATGATCTGAATATATATTGTTTTATCTTTTCATATTTGTGCAAATCTTTCTGAAACAGAAAATTAACACAATTCAATGCATAACAATAAACAAATAGGTAAGAATATGTAGGCTATAAGAATATGTTAAAGGCTAGCTGTATTGGGTGTAGATGACTGAACTGCTCACTTTTGTTTCTGTGTCTGCAGGTATACAGATAAGGAGTTATACAAAGATATGTCAATTGGCATTGGTATAAAAAAATAAAAAAAAAAAAAGCCATTTAGCAGACGCTTTTATCCAAAGCGACTTACAGTCATGTGTGCAGACATTCTACGTATGGGTGGTCCCGGGGATCGAACTCACTACCCTGGCGTTACAAGCGCCATGCTCTACCAACTGAGCTACACAGGACCACAGATATGCACAGATATGCATATTATTAGTAGATTTGGATAGAAATCACTGAAGTTTCTAAAACTGTTTGAATCATGTCTGATTATAACAGAACTTATTTAGCAGGCGAAACCCCAAGGACAAACCATTCAGATTTTGTTTTGTTTTGAGGTCACTCTCTATTCAATGAGTTTTCATTTGAAATCCAGATTTCTAAGGGAGCTTCTTGCAGTTCCTATCGCTTCCACTGGATGTCACCAGTCTTTAGAAATTGGTTGAGGTTATTCCTTTGTGTAATGAAGAAGTACGGCCATCTTGCACGAGGGTCACTTGAAGTGTACTGTTAGATAGAGGCGCGTGACCAGAAAGCATGCTTCAGTTTGTTTTCTTTTTGTATTGAACCCAGATCATGTCAGATTTCAAAAAGGCTTTTCGGCGAAAGCAAACGATGCTATTATCTGAGGGTAGCACCTCCGTGTACAAAGAGAGAGAACATATTTCAACCCTGCAGGTGCGACACAAAAAAACAGAAATAAAAATATAAATCATGCCTTACCTTTGACGAGCTTCTTTTATTTACACTCCAATATGTCCCATAAACATCACAAATGGTCCTTTTGTTCGATTAATTCCGTCCATATATATCCAACATGTCCAGTTATTTGGCGCGTTTGATCCAGAAAAACACCGGTTCCAACTTGCCCAACGTCAATACAAAATATCTCAAAAGTTACCTGTAAACTTTGCCAAAACATGTCAAACTAAAAGCTCTGCGACACGGTAGGGTCCACTCTTTTAGACTGGTCTTACTCCCTCATTTATAAGAATACAAGCCTGAAGCGATTTCCAAAGACTATTGACATTTAGTGGAAGGCATAGGAACTGCAAATTGAGTCCTAAGTCAATGGATACTGTAATGGCATTGAATATAAAACTACAAAACCAATACAAAATAGTTCCTGAATGCATGTTTCTCAGGTTTTCGCCTGCTAAATGAGTTCTGTTATACTCACAGACACTATTATAACAGTTTTGGAACCTTTAGAGTGTTTTCTATCCAAATCTACCAGTTATATGCATATCATGTCTTCTGGGCCCGAGGAGCAGGCTGTTTAATTTGGGCATGCTTTTCATCCAAAATACAGAATGCTGCCCCCTACCGTAGAGAGGTTAAACAAAACTAAATATATTTTATATTTGAGTTTCTTCAATGTAGCCACCCTTTGCTTTGCTGGCATTCTCTCAGCCAGATGCATTTCAATTAACAGGTGTGCCTTGTTATTTTGTGAAATGTCTTTCCTTTTTAATGTGTTTGAGCCAATCAGTTATGTTTTGACAAGGTCGGGGTGGTATACTGAAGATGGTCTTTCACCAAATAAGGCTAAGTCAAGAACAGCTCAAAGAAAGCAAAGAGAAACAACTGTCCATCATTACTTTAAAACATGAAGGTCAATCAATATGGAAAGTTTCAAGAACTTTGAATGTTTCTTCAAAGCAGTTGCAAAAAACAACAAGCGCTATGATGAAACTGGCACTCATCAGGACCGCCACAGGAAAGGAATATCCAGAGTTACCTCTGCTGCAGAGGATAAGTTCATTGGAGTTACCAGCCTCATAAATTAAAACCCAAATAAATGCTTCACATTGTTCAAGTAACAGACACATCTCAACATCAACTGTTCAGAGGAGACTGCGTGAATCAGGCCTTCATAGTTGAATTGCTGCAAAGAAACCACTACCAAAGGAAACCAATAAGAATAAGAAACTTTATTAGGCAAAGAAACATGAGAAATGGACAATAGACGGGTGGAAATCTGTCCTCTGGTGTGATCATTTTTAGATTTTTGGTTCAAACCTCTGTGTCTTTGTGAGACGCAGAGTAGGTGAACGGATGATCTCAACATGTGTGGTTCCCACTATGAAGCATGGAGGCGGAGTTGTGATGTCTGGGGGTGCTTTGCTCTGTCTGTGATTTATTTAGAATTCAAGGCACACTTAACCATTATGGCTACCATAGCATTCTGCAGCGATACGCCATCCCATCTGGTTTGCGCTGAGTGGGACTATCATTTGTTTATCAACGCTGTGTAAGGGCTATTTGAACAAGAAGGAGAGTGATGACCTGGCCTCCACAATTACCCGACCTCAACCCAATTGAGCTGGGTTCGGATGAGTTGGACCACAGAGCAAAGGAAAAGCAGTCAACAAGGGCTCAGGGTATGTGGGAACTCCTATTGGAAAGGCATTCCAGGTGAAGTTGTTTGAGAGAATGCCAAGAATGTGCAAAACTGTCAATCAAGGAACAGGGTGGCAACTTTGAAGAATCTAAAATCTATTTTGACTTGTTATTAACACTTTTTTTGGTTACTACCTGATTACATGTGTTATTTAATAGTTTTGATGTCTTCACTACAATGTAGAAAATAGTCAAATTAAATTATTACGACTGGGGGCAGTATTGAGTAGCTTGGATGAATAAGGTGCCCAGAGGTGCCCGGAGTAAACTGCCTGCTACTCAGTCCCAGTTGCTAATATATGCATATTATTAGTATATTTGGATAGAAAACACTCTGAAGTTTCTCAAACTGTTTGAATGATGTCTTTGAGTATAACATAAGTCGTATGGCAGGCTAAAACCTAAGAAAAAATCCAACCAGGAAGTGGGAAATCTGAGGTTGGTCGTTTTACAACTCATTCCCTATTGACAATACAGTGGGATATTGGACTTCATTAGGCTTCTACTAGATGTCAGCAGTCTTTAGAACCTTGTTTGATGCTTCTACTGTGAAGTGAGGGCGAATGATAGGGGAATGAGTCAGAGGCCCGACAGAATTCCATGAGCTTGTGACGCTCGTTTACGTGAGAGCGAGCTCTGTTCCACTGCATTTCTACAGACAAAGGAATTCTCCGGTTGGAACATTATTGAAGATTTATGTTAAAAACATCCTAAAGATTGATTCTGTACTTCGTTTGATATGTTTCTATGGACTGTAATGGAACTTATAGACTTTTCTTCTTCTCCTAGTGAACGTGTGTCATGAATTTTGATTTGTTTACCAAACGCGCTAACAAAAGGAGGTATTTGGACATAAATGATGGACATTATTGAACAAAACAAACATTTAGTGTGGAACTGGGATTCCTGGGAGTCCATTCTGATGAAGATCATCAAAAGTTAGTGAATATTTATAATGTTATTTCTGACTTCTGTTGACTGCACAATATGGCGGATATCTGTTTGGCTGTTTTGATCTCTGAGCACCATACTCAGATTATTGCATGGTTTGCTTTTTCCGTAAAGTTTTTTTGAAATCTGACACAGTGGTTGCATTAAGGAGAAGTGTATCTAAAGTTCCATGTATAACACTTGTATTTTAATCAAAAGTTATGATGAGTATTTCTGTAAATTGACGTGGCTCTCTGCAAAATCACCGGATGTTTTTGGAACTACTGAACATAACACGCCAATGTATACTGCAATTTTTTTTATATAAATATGAACTTTATCGAACAAAACATACATGTATTGTGTAACATGAAGTCCTATGAGTTTCATCAGATGAAGATTATCAAAGGTTAGTGATTCATTCTATCTCTATTTCTGATTTTTGTGACTCCTCTCTTTGGCTGGAAAAATGTCTGTGTTTTTCTGGGACTTGGCTCTGACCTAACATAATAGTTTGTGGTGCTTTTGCTATAAAGCCTATTTGAAATCGGACACTGTGGAGGGATTAACAAGAAGTGTATGTTTAAACTGGTGTGAAATACTTGTATGTTTGAGGAATTGTAATTGTGGGTTATCTGTTGTTTTGAATTTGGAGACCTGCACTTTCACTGGCTGTTGTCATATCAATCCCGTTAGCGGGATCTCAGCCATAAGAAGTAAAGAAAAACAATCGAATGAGTAGTTGAGTTCAAACTTTTGACGGGTACTGTATGTAGAACTTGATTGTAGTCAACCTGTGGTAAATTCAATTAATTGGACATGACTTGGAGAGGTACATGTCAGAGCAAAACCAAGCCATGAGGTCGAAGGAATTCTCCATAGAGCTCCGAGACAGAATCGTGTCGAGACACAGATCTGGGGAAGGGTGCCAAAAAATGTCTGCAGCATTGATGGTCCCCAAGAACACAGTGATCTCCACCATAAGTGGAAGAAGTTTGGAACAACCAACACTCTTCCTAGAGCTGGATGCCCGGCCAAATTGAGCAATTGGGGGAGAAGTACCTTGGTCAGGGAGGTTACCAAGAACCCGATGGTCACTCTGACAGCACTCCAGAGTTACTCTGTGGAGATTGGAGAACCTTCCAGAAGGACAACCATCTCTGCAGCACTCCTTCAAATCAGGACTTTATGGTGGAGTGGTCAGACATAAGTCACTCCTCAGTAAATGGCACAACAGCCCATTCTCAGCCCAGACTCTCAGACCATGAGAAACAAGAATCTCTGGACTGATGAAACCAAGATTGAACTGTTTGGCATGAATGTCAAGTGTCACGTCTGGAGGAAACCTGGCACCATCTCTACCGTGAAGCATGGAAGTGGCAGCATCATGCTGTGGGGATGTTCTTCAGCGGCAGGGACTGGAAGACTCGCCAGTTATCGAGAGAAAGATGAATGCAGCAAAGTACAGAGAGATCCTTGATGAAAACCTGCTCCAGAGCTCTTAGGACCTCATGCTGTGGCATAGGTTCACCTTCCTACAAGACAATGACCCTAAGCTCACAGCCAAGACAAAGCAGGAGTGGCTGGTCTCTGAATGTCCTTGAGTGTACCAGCCAGAGCCCGGACTTGAAACCGATCTCTGGATAGACCTGAAAATAGTTGTGCAGCGACGCTCCCCATCCAACATGACAGAGCTTGAGAGGTTCTGCAGAGAAGAATGGGAGAAACTCCCCAAATACAGGTGTGCCAAGCTTGTAGTGTCATACCCAAGAAGACTCAAGGCTGTAATTGCTGCCAAAGGTGCTTCAACAATGTACTGAGTAAATGGTCTGAATACTTATGTAAGAAATAAAATATAAATCATGCCTTATCTTTGACAAACGTCTTTTGTTGGCACTCCTATATGTCCCATAAACATCACAAATGGTCCTTTTGTTCGATTAATTCCGTCGATATATATCCAAAATGTCCATTTATTTGGCGCGTTTGATTCAGAAAAACACCGCTTCCAACTTACTACAAAATATCTGAAAAGTTACTTGTAAACATTGCCAAAGCATTTCAAACTACTTTTGTAATACAACTTTAGGTATTTCAAAACGTATATAATCAATCAAATTGAAGAAGGGATGATCTGTGTTCAATACAGGAGCAAAACAAACTGACGCTACTTTTCTGGTTACGCGCCTCTATCAAAAGGTACACATGAAGTGACGTTCGTTCTGAGCTATGGCACTTCTTCATTACACAAAGAAAAAACCTCAAACAATTTCTACAAACTGGTGACATCCAGTGGAAGCGGTAGGAAATGCAGGAAAGTCGAGAATTCTGGATTCCCCATGAAAACCTATTGAAAATAGACTTTAAAAAAATATATATATGTACATTTGTAAACATTTCTGTTTTAAGATTGATGAGGGAAATATATATATATTTTTAATCCATTTTAGAATAAGGCTATAATGTAACAAAATGTGGAAAAAGTCAAGGGTTCAAATAAAATCAAATCAAATGTTATTTGTCACATACACATGGTTAGCAGATGTTAATGCGAGTGTAGCGAAATGCTTGTGCTTCTAGTTCCGACAATGCAGTGATAACCAACAAGTAATCTAACTAACAATTCCAAAACTACTGTCTTATACACAGTGTAAGGGGATAAAGAATATGTACATAAGGATATATGAATGAGTGATGGTACAGAGCAGCATACAGTAGATGGTATCGAGTACAGTATATACATATGAGATGAGTATGTAGACAAAGTAAACAAAGTGGCATAGTTAAAGTGGCTAGTGATACATGTATTACATAAGGATGCAGTCGATGATGTAGAGTACAGTATATACGTATGCATATGAGATGAATAATGTAGGGTAAGTAACATTATATAAGGTAGCATTGTTTAAAGTGGCTAGTGATATATTTACATCATTTCCCATCAATTCCCATTATTAAAGTGGCTGGAGTTGGGTCAGTGTCAATGACAGTGTGTTGGCAGCAGCCACTCAATGTTAGTGGTGGCTGTTTAACAGTCTGATGGCCTTGAGATAGAAGCTGTTTTTCAGTCTCTCGGTCCCAGCTTTGATGCACCTGTACTGACCTCGCCTTCTGGATGATAGCGGGGTGAACAGGCAGTGGTTCGGTGGTTGATGTCCTTGATGATCTTTATGGCCTTCCTGTAACATCGGGTGGTGTAGGTGTCCTGGAGGGCAGGTAGTTTGCCCCGGTGATGCGTTGTGCAGACCTCACTACCCTCTGGAGAGCCTTACGGTTGAGGGCGGAGCAGTTGCCGTACCAGGCGGTGATACAGCCCGCCAGGATGCTCTCGATGCATCTGTAGAAGTTTGTGAGTGCTTTTGGTGACAAGCCGAATTTCTTCAGCCTCCTGAGGTTGAAGAGGCGCTGCTGCGCCTTCTTCACGACGCTGTCAGTGTGAGTGGACCAATTCAGTTTGTCTGTGATGTGTATGCCGAGGAACTTAAAACTTGCTACCCTCTCCACTACTGTTCCATCGATGTGGATAGGGGGTTGTTCCCTTTGCTGTTTCCTGAAGTCCACAATCATCTCCTTAGTTTTGTTGACGTTGAGTGTGACGTTATTTTCCTGACACCACACTCCGAGGGCCCTCACCTCCTCCTTGTAGGCCGTCTCGTCGTTGTTGGTAATCATGCCTACCACTGTTGTGTCGTCCACAAACTTGATGATTGAGTTGGAGGCGTGCGTGGCCAAACAGTCGTGGGTGAACAGGGAGTACAGGAGAGAGCTCAGAACGCACCCTTGTGGGGCCCCCGTGTTGAGGATCAGCGGGGAGGAGATGTTGTTGCCTACCCTCACCACCTGGGGGCGGCCCGTCAGGAAGTCCAGTACCCAGTTGCACAGGGCGGGGTCGAGACCCAGGGTCTCGAGCTTGATGACGAGCTTGGAGGGTACTATGGTGTTGAATGCCGAGCTGTAGTCGATGAACAGCATTCTCACGTAGGTATTCCTCTTGTCCAGGTGGGTTAGGGCAGTGTGCAGTGTGGTTGAGATTGCATCGTCTGTGGACCTATTTGGGCGGTAAGCAAATTGGAGTGGGTCTAGGGTGTCAGGTAGGGTGGAGGTGATATGGTCCTTGACTAGTCTCTCAAGCACTTCATGATGACGGAAGTGAGTGCTACGGGGCGGTAGTCGTTTAGCTAAGTTACCTTAGCTTTCTTGGGAACAGGAACAATGGTGGCCCTCTTGAAGCATGTGGGAACAGCAGACTGGTATAGAGATTGATTGAATATGTCCGTAAACACACCGGCCAGCTGGTCTGCGCATGCTCTGAGGGCGCGGCTGGGGATGCCGTCTGGGCCTGCAGCCTTGCGAGGGTTAACACGTTTAAATGTCTTACAAAAAAGTTATTTAGTCTGCCTGGGAGCAAGACATCCTGGTCCGTGACTGGGCTGGGTTTCTTCTTGTAGTCCGTGATTGACTGTAGACCCTGCCACATGCCTCTTGTGTCTGAGCCATTGAATTGAGATTCCACTTTGTCTCTGTACTGACGCTTAGCTTGTTTAATAGCCTTGCGGAGGGAATAGCTGCATTGTTTATATTCTGTCATGTTTCCGGTCACCTTGCCCTGATTAAAAGCAGTGGTTCGCGCTTTCAGTTTCACGCGAATGCTGCTATCAATCCACGGTTTCTGGTTAGGGAATGTTTTTATCGTTGCTATGGGAACGACATCTTCAACGCACGTTCTGAATACTTTCTGAATGCACTGTATGTAAGGCTATCAACTGGAGTCATTATTAATTCTCTGAAGGGCTATGGACTGTAGACATTTATGGAATGGTTACCTGGAGGAAAGTCGGGGAGGTTTCAATTTAAGACTGGGGGATAGTTTAGTATTTTCTTTTTAATCAGTCCAGGGGAGGATCATGTAATTTGTAATTGATTACAGTTCAATATTTCTCAGTGTATTGGAATTAGTTGCTTATTAGGCTATATATCAATCAATATGTTCCTGATGCCGCCAGTCATCTCTGATTCTCAGTTGGGCGCGCAATATCAAGTGGACTATTTAGTGTGGTCTCTATCAAATGATCCATAGCCTTTAGGCTTCGAAGTGTATGCTCGAGAAGCACAGAGAAAAGTCATATTTCTAAGATAGCTGCTGGAATGGTGTAAACACAACTGGGCAGCATTACAGACTGCAATGGATATTCCAACCCTGAGCCCTGGCCTCCTCTGTTCTTGCTGAATAAACACGTTTTTCTGTGCTGCCAAACCAATGGCTGTTTGTATAGGCCTATGGTGGCAGTTCTGGAGTCAAAGGCTTCTTCTGAAAACAATTGTTTATTAGGTCTAGTCCAAAAAAATGCACTATATTGCACGGGAACTAACCTATAGCCTATGTTCTGTTCAGTGTGAGAAGGAGAGTGCAAAGATGAGGCCTGAAGGATGACTTTGGTAGCTTGCTACAATAATTTATTTTCTTAAAAACAATATGTTTCTTGCACATGATCTATGTATCAGAGTTATTGACCTCACAATAAGCCAGATTTGGGTAAATTACATTGTGGTGCTGAAACTTGAAGCAGCAAATGTGGCACAACCAATTGGAAATAGACAGCTCATGGTGGTGAAATCATGGAGCTGAAGTAGGCAAATTCAAGTAAAGGATAATTAATTTCAACCGTCTTCATTTTAATGAGACTTTACTACCATTAACTGGCTTTGTGTTGAAGACTATTTATTCCTATTTAGAAATAAGATATAGGCCTACCTGTTTGCCAGATGAAATTAGGCTATATATTCTTAAATGTAAGGGTTCAACTGGAGTTCTTCAAAGATCCTCAAAGAACCTTAAGGTTCTTGACAGTGAAAAACAGCCCCATAAGGTCCTTTAAAAAACTTCTTAGGAGGTGGGATTCACCGAGGAACCTCCATTGTTGCATGAGTTCTTTGGGGAACTTCACAAATGCAGCTGAAAGTGCTTGTGCCAACAGTTAAAAAGTTGAGCTGATGTTTGGCTCCGAATATGTATCGAAATAATGTATATAACAATATAAAATACGAATTAATAACAAAGACAATTATGGTCTTCTGTGAATAGCTTCCATAATGTTAGCTATCACGTTAGCTGACGTTAGCTACTTTAGTTCAGAAGAATTAACGTACATTTTAGATAGCCGGGGTTGACCGTTGTATCAGCTACAGTAGCTAGCTAGTTAACGTTTGCTAACGTTATGTCCTAACTAGGCACAACTAGGTTTGTATTATTTACTGAACTACACTATATTCTGTCGAATATTGTATATCGTTTCCATAAAGCCAACATGGCTTTACACTCATTAACATAAGTTTCCAATCTAGAGCAGTTGTCTCACTTTTGTGAGAGTGAATTAGCTAGCTTCATTGACGTTAGCTAGCTAGCTAACTAACTAACTACCTACCTACCTAGGGACATCTGCCCAGACGTGATGTCACAACTAACTGAATTGGTCAATGGAGGGATTCCTCTTTATATAGCCTGCTACAATATGCACTACTATTATGAACTCACAAGGGGGAATAACATTACATGTACAATACTATCCCATTTTGGAAATGTTACATGAATGCCCCCGTTGTGGAGCGAAATTAATAGTTTAGATGGTAGCTAAAGATGGGATTCAAATGCATATCGGTGTTAATACAGTGACTAGACTACCTATTTTGTATAAATGCATGCCCAGTATTGCCACGCAGCACAATGTTGCATATAATCTTTCAGCCTGATAAAATATTGAACACTTTGTCTACAAAAATAGCTTTAAATTGGATATTTGGCCTGTATGGCAGTACTGAATTGGCTAGTGATTTCTTCTATATGTTCTTCTATTTTGCTTTCAATTAAATGTCGATGTAATTTATCTTTCAGTATTTATTTAATATATTTTTTACTAATAACTAAATCTCCATTCTCCTTTACTAAGGAATCATGGCATGGGATGAAACAAATATATATTTAAAAAATAAAGACAACCAAGTTTTCAATCATCAGAGCTAAGTTCACAGAAAATGAGTTCTGATGGGAATGCAGGCCCAGCATTAAAGACAGCTAAGGTTTGTGGCTAACCTTACCCCTACTCCTAAACCTAACCTTCCAGCAAGTGCTTGTGTTCAATATATGCGACTATCCAATGAAGTGAGACATTCTTTAAAAATCAAAAGCTTTACCTGTGCATATGTGTGTTTGTGTCATAGGTGACTAATGGCACGCATGATGTGGAGCTACTTGGGGGCATGTCTGCTACATCATTTTTTAACCAAGTAAATAAGTCATAATTGTCAACATATTCTCAATGGATCATTAATTTGTCTTATTCTGACAAAATTGACTGGTATGGTACTAATCTTTAACTGAAGTCGTGAGTGTGACTCCCCATAGTATGTTTACTGAAGTTGACTGACTGAAATTGAACTTGCAATGTGCGCTGAGAAAGGCACTTAACCCTAATTGCTCCTGCAATTCGCTCTGTATAAGATCATCTGCTAAATGACTCAAATGTTTCCAAAGTGAAATTAAATGGCAGTACTTCGTGCCTCTCCATGATAGCCAAATAATGACAACTGTGATTGTGTTTGGTGCCAAAATACTTAAGACCTCTGTGCATAAGGTCACACATCAGAACAGCATTTCCAGAACACATTAACACTCCCAGATCCACATTCCAACGGAAGCTAACTGTTTGAGGCTAATTTGAAACCTTTCACTAAAACTTCAAAAAAAGTACTCTGGGGTGAGAAAGTCAGGCAATTATTTGATGGATCCACACCCCCCCCACACACACACACACACACACACACACACAGTGTCTGACAGAAGACGTAGACGATTTCCTTTCCTCTTGATGAGATTCTCCTCAATTTTTATTTATTTATCATGTAGTGTATTTTAATTTGGTTCCTCAGTTGACATGGCAGTAACATGGGTTTGATTATGTAACTCCTGTTCTTACGATGGAATCTGCTTCCTGTGCCATTGGAAAAGCTTTCAGGGCCCTCATCAAGGCTTTAAAACAAGCATCCTAGCCTTCCAAGTACAACCTGGTTCCCCCATTTCAAAGGCCTGTACATTACCTCATGTTTCACCATTTAAATGTCTTTAAGTTGCCAATTTCTCTTCGCATGAAGCACTTCAGCTGCTTTCAGGCGCTCTCTCTCTCTCTTCTTCTTTCTCTCACTCAGTGTTTCCTCCCTCCACAAAGTGCTCAGCTAATTGAGGTCTGTTGAATTTTTATTAGGGGGAACATTTAGCATTTTCAGTGCCTCCCTTTTCAGTCCCCCCCCTCTTGTCTCTCTCTCTCTCTTTCTCTCTCTCTCTCTGCATGGGTAACTAACAGTCTGACTTCAGGCGTTGGTTTATTCCTCTGGCTTTGTCATTATATCGTTCTTTTTCTGTGCCCCTGGTTTGCAAAATGACAGAAATAGCCCAAGGTTGAACAGGAAGGCCCTCTTCTCATTATGTTGGCAGTCATGACATTGTTGCTCTCTCTATCAATACAATATCAGTATTTTCTATCCCTCTGTGGAGGATTGCTAAAGGACTGAATATATGCATTATGTTTTCCCCATTGCATTTGTCATTGAGTCCCTTGTTCTGATAACCCATAGGCTATATTCGTATATTCGTATATTCGTATATTCGAACTACATTGCCACCATTCTAGAACATGTCTGTATTCTATCCTCATTGTCAGAACCAAGCTGTTGAATCCCTGGGATCTGAATGTGATCACACTTACACACACAGTCTTTCTGGGCCATTCACTGGTTGTGCTGCACTCAAGGCCATTCCTCTATATCTGTATTGCCGCCGACACACAGCCTTTTTATGGGGTCTGGAGGGGAGGACGAGATGGGGTTTTACAATCACATCCCTGCACTGAATATATCACCAGGAAACAGTCACAGGACTACCAAGCAGGGGAACGGATAAATTGCTTTTTTATTGTCTTTATTGCTAGAAGTTGATGTTCCCTCTTTTTTGAACTTAGTTTCAAATAATGCCAAACAAGTTTTTTTTTTTTAAAGTGAAGATACAATAATAGATGTATTTGGTGGCTTTACTAGATAATTTGTCCTGAATCAGTCATTTAGAAATATGCTAACGAAATGTATTGACAACACACGTGGTTTGCATAAGATAAGACAGGTGTGTGTAGAAGTGACATTTAATCCATTGATGTTAAATTTAAAATCTTTGGTGTTCAAATATTTAATTATGCTGTAGGTTAACTCCAGAATACAGCCGGTAGAAACGTCCCTACATACACACACATGCATGTACATTACTACCATGGAGAAGTCACTAACGAACTGCTCGTTTTTATAATAAGGGATACCTGGAGAAAATCAGACCTCTATTAAATGATGAATTTCAGGGCTGTATCACCGCCTGGTACGGCAACTGCTCCGCCCTCAACCGTAAGGCTCTCCAGAGGGTAGTGAGGTCTGCACAACGGGGGCAAACTACCTGCCCTCCAGGACACCTACACCACCCGATGTTACAGGAAGGCCATAAAGATCATCAAGGACATCAACCACCCGAACCACTGCCTGTTCACCCCGCTATCATCCAGAAGGTGAGGTCAGTACAGGTGCATCAAAGCTGGGACCGAGAGACTGAAAAACAGCTTCTATCTCAAGGCCATCAGACTGTTAAACAGCCACCACTAACATTGAGTGGCTGCTGCCAACACACTGTCATTGACACTGACCCAACTCCAGCCACTTTAATAATGGGAATTGATGGGAAATGATGTAAATATATCACTAGCCACTTTAAACAATGCTACCTTATATAATGTACTTACCCTACATTATTCATCTCATATGCATACGTATATACTGTACTCTACATCATCGACTGCATCCTTATGTAATACATGTATCACTAGCCACTTTAACTATGCCACTTTGTTTACTTTGTCTACATACTCATCTCATATGTATATACTGTACTCGATACCATCTACTGTATGCTGCTCTGTACCATCACTCATTCATATATCCTTATGTACATATTCTTTATCCCCTTACACTGTGTATGAGACAGTAATTTTGGAATTGTTTGTTAGATTACTTGTTGGTTATCACTGCATTGTCGGAACTAGAAGCACAAGCATTTCGCTACACTCGCATTAACATCTGCTAACCATGTGTATGTGACAAATAACATTTGATTTGATTTGATAAGGGATACCTGGAGAAAATCAGACCTCTCTGAAAGGATGTGTTTATAATAAGCTATACCTGGAGAAAATCAGACCTCTCTGAAATGATGTATTTATAATAAGCTATACCTGGAGAAAATCCGACCTCTCTGAAATGAAAATGGATGTCTCTCCATTCAGTAAAATATATATTTACCTGACCCTCAAACGCTTGATAAAGAAAACAAGTGACCCTCCCCTATTCCCAAAATAATAATTTAAATATAGTGGATAGCAGAGGTCATGCTTTCAGTTTACCCTCACTCCTAGGATAGACAGAGCCTTAGATATGCAGTTTTAGAAACTGTTCTTTCTTTGTATGTCATGTTTTGTCATATATTGTCTTGTCATTATGCTTTCCCTTCTGTTCGTTTCCCCCTGCTGGTCTTATTAGGTTCGTTCCCTTTTTCTATCCCTCTCTCTCCCCCTCCCTCTCTCTCCTCTCTCTATCGTTCCGTTCCTGCTCCCAGCTGTTCCTCATTCTCCTAACTCACTCATTTAGTCTTTTTACACCTGTTCCCTATTTTGTCTTCTGATTAGAGTCCCTATTTCTCCCCTTGTTTTCCACTTCTGTCCTTGTCGGATCCTTGTCTATTGTTCACCGTGCTGTGTTTGTGTATCGCCCTGTCGTGTCGTGTTTCCCTCAGATGCTGCGTGGTGAGCAGGTGTCTGAGTCTGCTAAGTTCAAGTGCCTTCCCGAGGCAACCTGCAGTTCAAGATCGAGTCTCCAGTCTGTTCTCGTCATTACGAGTGGAAATTGTTTTATTTGATTGTATTTTTACTTTACTGGATTAAAGACTCTGTTTTCGCCAAGTCGCTTTTGGGTCCTCATTCACCTGCATAACATTGTAAGCATTCCATGGCAAAGTAGCCAGAAGGTTGTGGATTCGCAGACCACCACAGACAAGGGCAGCGGTGAAAAGATCTCAAATGAATGCAGTGTTTTTATTATAATTATCTTATTTGCGATCTGATAAAAAATGGCCTTTTATAAACCTATTTCATGCAATTCTTGTTATGCAGGTGAATGAGGACCCAAAAGCGACTTGGCGAAAACAGAGTCTTTAATCCAGTAAAGGAAATATGCAATACTCCTAGACAAATCGGAGCGGTAAATAAAGCATAAAAAACAATTCCACTCGTAATGACGAGAACAGACTGGAGACTCGATCATAAACTGTAGGTTGCCTCGGGAAGGCACTTGACCGTAGCATACTCAGACACCTGCTCACCACGCAGCATCTGAGGGAAACACGACACGACAGGGCGATACAAAGACACAGCACGGTGAACAATATACAAGGATCCGACAGGACAGAAACGGAAAACAAGGGGAGAAATAGGGACTCTAATCAGGGGAAAAGATAGGGAACAGGTGTGGAAAGACTAAATGATTGATTAGGGGAATAGGAACAGCTGGGAGCAGGAACGGAACGATAGAGAGAAGAGAGAGAGGGAGTGAGAGAGAAAAAAGGGAACGAACCTAAAAAGACCAGCAGGGGAAAACGAACAGAAGGAAAAGCAAAATGACAAGACAATATAAGACAAAACATGACAGTACCCCCCCACTCACCGAGCGCCTCCTGGCGCACTCGAGAGGAATCCTGGCGGCAACGGAGGAAATCATCAATCAGTGAACGGTCCAGCACGTCCCGAGACGGAACCCAACTCCTCTCCTCAGGACCGTAACCCTCCCAATCCACTAAGTATTGGTGACCCCGTCCCCGAGAACGCATGTCCATGATCCTACGTACCTTGTAAATAGGTGCGCTCTCGACAAGGACGGGAGGGGGGAGGGAAGACGAACGGGGTGCGAAGAAAGGGCTTGACACAGGAGACATGGAAGACAGGATGGACGCGACGAAGATGTCGCGGAAGAAGCAGTCGCACAGCGACAGGATTGACGACCTGGGAGACACGGAACGGACCAATGAACCGCGGAGTCAACTTACGAGAAGCTGTCGTAAGAGGAAGGTTGCGAGTGGAAAGCCACACTCTCTGGCCGCAACAATACCTTGGACTCTTAATCCTACGTTTATTGGCGGCTCTCACAGTCTGTGCCCTGTAACGGCAAAGTGCAGACCTCACCCTCCTCCAGGTGCGCTCACAACGTTGGACAAACGCTTGAGCGGAGGGAACGCTGGACTCGGCAAGCTGGGATGAGAACAGAGGAGGCTGGTAACCCAGACTACTCTGAAACGGAGATAACCCGGTAGCAGACGAAGGAAGCGAGTTGTGAGCGTATTCTGCCCAGGGGAGCTGTTCTGCCCAAGACGCAGGGTTTCTGAAAGAAAGGCTGCGTAGTATGCGACCAATCGTCTGATTGGCCCTCTCTGCTTGACCGTTAGACTGGGGATGAAACCCGGAAGAGAGACTGACGGACGCACCAATCAAACGACAGAACTCCCTCCAAAACTGTGACGTGAATTGCGGGCCTCTGTCTGAAACGGCGTCTAACGGGAGGCCATGAATTCTGAACACATTCTCGATGATGATTTGTGCCGTCTCCTTAGCGGAAGGAAGTTTAGCGAGGGGAATGAAATGTGCCGCCTTAGAGAACCTATCGACAACTGTAAGAATCACAGTCTTCCCCGCAGACAAAGGCAGACCGGTAATGAAGTCTAGGGCGATGTGAGACCATGGTCGAGAAGGAATGGGAAGCGGTCTGAGACGACCGGCAGGAGGAGAGTTACCTGACTTAGTCTGCGCGCAGTCCGAACAAGCAGCCACGAAACGGCGCGTGTCACGCTCCTGAGTCGGCCACCAAAAGCGCTGGCGAATAGAAGCAAGAGTGCCTCGAACGCCGGGATGACCAGCTAACTTGGCAGAGTGAGCCCACTGAAGAACAGCCAGACGAGTAGAAACAGGAACGAAAAGAAGGTTACTAGGACAGCGCGCGGCGACGCAGTGTGCGTGAGTGCTTGCTTAACCTGTCTTTCAATTCCCCAGACTGTCAACCCGACAACACGCCCATAAGGAAGAATCCCCTCGGGATCAGTAGAAGCCACAGAAGAACTAAAAAGACGGGATAAGGCATCAGGCTTGGTGTTCTTGCTACCCGGACGGTAAGAAATCACAAACTCGAAACGAGCGAAAAACAACGCCCAACGAGCTTGACGAGCATTAAGTCGTTTGGCAGAACGGATGTACTCAAGGTTCTTATGGTCTGTCCAAACGACAAAGGAACGGTCGCCCCCTCCAACCACTGTCGCCATTCGCCTAGGGCTAAGCGGATGGCGAGCAGTTGCGGTTACCCACATCATAGTTGCGTTCAGATGGCGACAGGCGATGAGAAAAATAAGCGCAAGGATGAACCTTATTGTCAGACTGGAAGCGCTGGGATAGAATGGCTCCCACGCCTACCTCTGAAGCGTCAACCTCGACAATGAATTGTCTAGTGACGTCAGGAGTAACGAGGATAGGAGCGGACGTAAAACGTTCTTTTAGAAGATCAAAAGCTCCCTGGGCGGAACCGGACCACTTAAAACACGTCTTGACAGAAGTAAGAGCTGTGAGAGGGGCAGCAACTTGACCGAAATTACGAATGAAACGCCGATAGAAATTAGCGAAACCTAGAAAGCGCTGCAACTCGACACGTGACCTTGGAACGGGCCACTCACTGACAGCTTGGACCTTAGCGGAATCCATCTGAATGCCTTCAGCGGAAATAACGGAACCGAGAAAAGTAACGGAGGAGACATGAAAAGAGCACTTCTCAGCCTTCACGTAGAGACAATTCTCTAAAAGGCGCTGGAGAACACGTCGAACGTGCTGAACATGAATCTCGAGTGACGGTGAAAAAATCAGGATATCGTCAAGGTAGACAAAAACAAAGATGTTCAGCATGTCTCTCAGAACATCATTAACTAATGCCTGAAAAACAGCTGGCGCATTGGCGAGACCAAACGGCAGAACCCGGTACTCAAAATGCCCTAACGGAGTGTTAAACGCCGTTTTCCACTCGTCCCCCTCTCTGATGCGCACGAGATGGTAAGCGTTACGAAGGTCCAACTTAGTAAAGCACCTGGCTCCCTGCAGAATCTCGAAGGCTGATGACATAAGGGGAAGCGGATAACGATTCTTAACCGTTATGTCATTCAGCCTCGATAATCCACGCAGGGGCGCAGAGTACCGTCCCTTTTCTTAACAAAAAAACCCCGCCCGGCCGGAGAGGAAGAAGGCACTATGGTACCGGTGTCAAGAGACACAGACAAATAATCCTCGAGAGCCTTACGTTCGGGAGCCGACAGAGAGTATAGTCTACCCCGAGGAGGAGTGGTCTCCGGAAGGAGATCAATACTACAATCATACGACCGGTGAGGAGGAAGGGAGTTGGCTCGGGACCGACTGAAGACCGTGCGCAGATCATGATATTCCTCCGGCACTCCTGTCAAATCGCCAGGTTCCTCCTGAGAAGTGGGGACAGAAGAAACGGGAGGGATGGCAGACATTAAACACTTCACATGACAAGAAACGTTCCACGATAGGATAGAATTACTAGACCAATTAATAGAAGGATTATGACATACTAGCCAGGGATGACCCAAAACAACAGGTGTAAAAGGTGAACGAAAAATCAAAAAAGAAATAGTCTCACTGTGGTTACCAGATACTGTGAGGGTTAAATGTAGTGTCTCAAATCTGATACTGGGAAGATGACTACCATCTAAGGCGAACATGGGCGTAGGCTTGTCTAACTGTCTGAAAGGAATGTCATGTTTCCGAGCCCATGCTTCGTCCATGAAACAACCCTCAGCCCCAGAGTCTATCAAGGCACTGCATGTAGCACCCGAACTGGTCCAGCGTAGATGGACCGACATAGTAGTACAGGATCTAGATGGAGAGACCTGAGTAGTAGCGCTCACCAGTAGCCCTCCGCTTACTGATGAGCTCTGGCTTTTACTGGACATGAATTGACAAAATGTCCAGCAAGTCCGCAATAGAGGCACAGGCGGTTGGTGATCCTCCGTTCCCTCTCCTTAGTCGAGATGCGAATACCTCCCAGCTGCATGGGCTCAGTCTCTGAGCCAGAGGAGGGAGATGGTTGCGATGCGGAGCAGGGAAACACCGTTGACGCGAGCTCTCTTCCACGAGCTTGGTGACGAAGATCTACCCGTCGTTCTATGCGGATGGCGAGAGCAATCAAAGAGGCCACACTGGAAGGAACCTCCCGGGAGAGAATCTCATCTTAAACCACTGCGTGGAGTCCCTCCAGAAAACGAGCGAGCAGCGCCGGCTCGTTCCAGTCACTAGAGGCAGCAAGAGTGCGAAACTCTATAGAGTAATCCGTTATGGATCGATCACCTTGGCATAGGGAAGCCAGGGCCCTAGAAGCCTCCCTACCAAAAACTGAACGGTCAAAAACCCGAATCATCTCCTCTTTAAAGTTCTGGTAATTGTTAGAACAATCAGCCCTTGCCTCCCAGATAGCTGTGCCCCACTCTCGAGCCCGGCCAGTAAGGAGTGATATGACGTAAGCAACCCGAGCTCTCTCTCTAGAGTATGTGTTGGGTTGGAGAGAGAACACAATATCACACTGGGTGAGAAAGGAGCGGCACTCCGTGGGCTGCCCGGAGTAACAAGGTGGGTTATTAACCCTAGGTTCCGGAGGCTCGGCAGACCAGGAAGTAACAGGTGGCACGAGACGAAGACTCTGGAACTGTCCAGAGAGGTCAGAAACCTGAGCGGCCAGGTTCTCCACGGCATGACAAGCAGCAGACAATTCCTGCTCGTGTCTGCCGAGCATGGCTCCTTGGATCTCGACGGCAGTGTTACGAGCGTCTGTGGTCGGATCCTTCTGTTATGCAGGTGAATGAGGACCCAAAAGCGACTTGGCGAAAACAGAGTCTTTAATCCAGTAAAGGAAATATGCAATACTCCTAGACAAATCGGAGCGGTAAATAAAGCATAAAAAACAATTCCACTCGTAATGACGAGAACAGACTGGAGACTCGATCATAAACTGTAGGTTGCCTCGGGAAGGCACTTGACCGTAGCAGACTCAGACACCTGCTCACCACGCAGCATCTGAGGGAAACACGACACGACAGGGCGATACAAAGACACAGCACGGTGAACAATATACAAGGATCCGACAGGACAGAAACGGAAAACAAGGGGAGAAATAGGGACTCTAATCAGGGGAAAAGATAGGGAACAGGTGTGGAAAGACTAAATGATTGATTAGGGGAATAGGAACAGCTGGGAGCAGGAACGGAACGATAGAGAGAAGAGAGAGAGGGAGGGAGAGAGAAAAAAGGGAACGAACCTAAAAAGACCAGCAGGGGGAAAACGAACAGAAGGAAAAGCAAAATGACAAGACAATATAAGACAAAACATGACAATTCTATGTAATTTTACATGACTGAAGACAAGCAGAATCTTTTTTAATACCGCAACAGAGCATAACAACAAATGAGTGCATGCTGCAGCTCCAGAGAGGTTTTGATTTCTATACATGCAATTGTTAAGAAGCAGAGACAACTTTAGCCCTGTTCCAAACTTAGACGATCAACTGTTAAAAACATTTTGCAACTGAAGTATCTTATCGTCAATGAATTTGAGAAAAATTAATTATTTTCTTAACACAGGAGCTGCATATGATCAGGAAGGCCTATGTGCACTTTTAACTATCATTTTCTGATTCATTTTATTCCATGATATTGTTGAGATAAAATAGATTGTTGTTGACTGTGATTAGGGCATGGGAGTATAACAGCATCTGCTAGGCTAAATGAACAAACTAAGCATACATAAATCAACACATGATCTTCAAAACCAAGACGGGCAGAAGTTAATTCAAAGGCACTGTAGAATTACTGTAGTCATGTTGTTAATGTCCTGTGGTTGATGTTTTGTTGATAGTGACAATCGCACATTACTTCTCAAACAAATTACATGTTTGTTCTCCTCGGCTATAGAAAGTTGGAGCACAGCCTCTGAATGTCATAGAGAGAAACCAAAGATATCCCATATAAGTCGATGTCACGTCTTTCACCAAATATTTTACAGCTTGTTTCTAACATAAACCATTGTGGACTAAATCATAGTTATATATCTCTTTATATAATCAGGTCTGTTTGATTTTTTTTGTAAATCTTAATCTAACAAGGTAGGCCTACGCTTTTAGCCATTTTCTTGACCAAAAGACACAATACCCTCACATACCCGCTCAAATCGAGCCAGAATTTGAACTTAACTCACCAAGCCCTTTTCATACCGCTTTACTTTACATGCTGCTTTACTCATTTCTTATGCTTATAATGTATTCTATTCTATTGTATTTTAGTCAATGCCACTCCGACATTGCTCATTTTAAGATTTATATGTTTCTTAAATGGAATTAACTTTTTGATTTGTGTGTATTGTTGTGAATTGTTAGATATTATTGCACTGTTGGAGCTAGAAACACAAGCATTTCGCTACACCCGCAATAACATCTGCTAAATATGTGTATGGGACCAATGAAATGTGATTTGATTTGACACTGAGAAATGGAAGGAGTGCATGGTGACTGGAGGAATTGGCTGACAAAATCTATGGACACTAAACTATGGGCTCTATTTTTAACAAACCTAAAACAGTGGTACATATAAGCACTGGCTGTAGCGCTATAGGTTTAATAGGTGCAATGCTGCCGGTCATGTGAAAGGGCTGCGTTTAGATAAATAAACAAATTTTGGATGGATCAGGGCTTGGCCACTCACTGGCCAATCAGGACATGCTCCATGACTAAAAATGTGATTGTTTCAAGTTGTGTATTTACAGACTTTAATGTGTTGCCTTGGAATCAACTCCAATTCTAATGATAGTCCATTACAGTTTGTTACAGTGCCTTGGAAAATAATTCATCTCCCTTGGTGTTTGGCATGAAATGTACCTTTCCTCACTGGTGGTTTTATACTCTGGAGTAGAAAAGGACGGTTCCATGACACCCTATGTACTGTCTGGCTCACAGGGGTGTGGTCACTGTCTAGTTCAACTTTATATGAATATCCATACTCTCTTTTAGAAGGCTAACATTACATCTTTTCACAAATTGTTTCATATTTACCCATTTATTTTATCCAACATCTGGATGTAAATCTGATAATTGAAAAGTGTACACAAACAGAGATACAGTAATGTGGGTTTCCTGTCTTTCATGAGGTCACCAAATGAAACAACTTCATCATGACTGTCCCTTAAGTGTCCACGGACCACTCCCACATTCTAAAAAATAGAAAGATTGTTTAATTATTAAAACTTTTGATGTCCAAGGGTCTCTCTGTGTTCCACAGTTTACATTCCAAACTCGAACACTACATAGCATAGAGGCAGCATATTTTATTTCCGTCTCTATGAGAGGAGGGCACATTGTAGAGCGGAACCACTGTAACATGATCCTTCAGATTGTCACAGGAATGTTATGACGCTAGCTCATACTGATGGATTTTGATGGGGATTTTTTAAATTGTTACTTAGAGTGCTTCAATAGACTTTTAATTAAATGAATTAGGCCTGCTCAAGTTGGCCAAACTACAGCACCCCTGTGCTGTAAGTTATGTACATTACTAGAATACGGCTTATTGTGAGGTCAATAACTCAGATAAATAGCTTCATTAAGAGCACATTTTTTAAATTAAAATCAATTATAGCAGTAGCAATTTTACTCCGGTCCTTCTTCTCATCTTTGCTCTCCCTCTCAAACTGGACAGGACATCAGTAGGCCTAGTCTGTGTGCACAGATATTGCATTTCTTGGACAAATAAAAACATTTTTTCAGAAGAAGCCTTTGACTCGCAGCACAAAATGGTTTACATCAGCTATAGCAAGGCAGGCCAGGGCTCATGATTGGGATAGCCTATCCATTGCAGTGTGTAGTGTAGTAAGCCTAGTTTTATGAACACCATCACAGAAGCTCAGAAACTCAGGAAGGAAGTACATTTTCTAGAAATGTAACTTTTCCCTGTGTTTCTCTGAGCATGCTCTTCATATAGCCTAGGCGTACAACGTATAATATTATTGGACACTCTCCTGTAAAAATAAAATATTAAACGCTCCCCATGACTGAAGTTGAAAAAGCATGACCGTCCCCCATTTTCCTCTGCGTAATAATTGTGTACATTTCGTCAACCTAATCTCCGAGGGTCTAAATTAATCAATTGACTTCAAAGAGTTATCACTGCAATCGAACATGATTGAGCTCAGCTCTCTCTCTCTCGCTCTGTCTGTTTCTGTCTCTCTCACCTTTCTACCCCACCTAATCAGTCTTTCTGTGCCACGCATTGTTGAAGGTTATCACACCTCACCACATTTCTCCACGTCTCCCCATATAGCGAACACCCAGGCCCAAACGAGCCCTTCTGCATCTGTCACCACCACAAAGGTGGTGACAAAACCCCTTGTTAATTGATGCAGTTGACTTGACATAATTCACATAATCCATTTTTATAATTTTCTCCTGCTAGATCTTCAACAGATTAGAAGAATATAATTCCATTAATATATCTATTAGCGGGTTGTAAGTACACTGAACAAAAATATAAACTCAACAACATGTCAAAGGTTTTACTGAGTTACAGTTCAAATAAGGACATCAGTCAATTGAAATAAATTAATTGTGCCTTTGTCTGTGGATTTCACATTACTGGGAATACACATGTGCATCTGTTGGTCACATATACCTTAAAAAAAAGTAGCATCAAGAATCAGAAATCCATACAGTATCTGGGGTGACCACCATTTGCCTCATGCAGCACAACACATCTTCTTCGTATAGAGTTGATCAGACTGTTGATTGTCGCCTGAGGAATGTTGTCCCACACCTCCTCAATGGCTGTGAGAGGTTTCTGGATATTGGCGAGAACTGGAACACGCTGCCGTACAAGTCAATCCAGAGCATCCCAAATGTGCTCAATAGGGGACAGGATCTCGTCAAAGTATCTCTGTGAATTCAAATTGCCATTGATGAAATGCAATTGTGTTCGTTGTCTGTAGCTTATGCCTGCCCATACGATAACCCCACCACTACCATGGGGCACTCGGTTCACAAAGTTGACATCAGCAAACCGCTCGCCTACACAACGCCATACATGTTGTCTGCCATCTGCCCGGTACAGTTGAAACCACGATTAATCCATGAAGAGCACACTTCTCCAGCTTGCCAGTGGCCATCGAAGGTGAGCATTTTCCCAAGTCGGTTACGATGACGAACTGTACTCATGTCAAGACCCTGGTGAGTACGACAAGACATTTTCCCCGAGATGGTTTCTGACAGTTTGTGCAAAAATTATTTGGTTGTGCAAACCCACAGTTTCATCAGCGGATGGCCGGTATTAGACGATCCCGCAGGTGAAGAAGCCGGATGCGGAGGTCCTGGGCTGGCATGGTTACAAGTGGTCTGGGGTTGTAATGCCAGTTGAACGTACTGCCAAATTATCTAAAAGTAAGGTTGCTTATGGTAGAGATTCATATTCAATTTTATGGCAACAGCTGTGGTGGACATTTCTGCAGTCAGCATGCCAATTGCACACTCCCTCAAGACTTCAGACATCTGTGGCATTGTTTTGTGCGACAAAACTGCACATTTTAAATAAAAATCAAATCAAATGTATTTATATAGCCCTTCGTACATCAGCTGATATCTCAAAGTGCTGTACAGAAACCCAGCCTAAAACCCCAAACAGCAAGCAATGCAGGTGTAGAAGCACGGTGGCTAGGAAAAATTCCCCAGAAAGGCCAAAACCTAGGAAGAAACCTAGAGAGGAACCAGGCTATGTGGGGTGGCCAGTCCTCTTCTGGCTGTGCCGGGTGGAGATTATAACAGAACATGGCCAAGATGTTCAAATGTTCATAAATGACCAGCATGGTCGTACAATAATAAGGCAGAACAGTTGAAACTGGAGCAGCAGCATGGTCAGGTGGACTGTGGACAGCAATGAATCATCATGTCAGGTAGTCCTGGGGCATGGTCCTAGGGCTCAGGTCCTCCGAGAGAGAGAAAGAAAGAAAGAAAGAGAGAATTAGAGAGAGCATATGTGGGGTGGCCAGTCCTCTTCTGGCTGTGCTGGGTGGAGATTATAACAGAACATGGCCAAGATGTTCAAATGTTCATAAATGACCAGCATGGTCAAATAATAATAAGGCAGAACAGTTGAAACTGGAGCAGCAGCACGGCCAGGTGGAATGGGGACAGCAAGGAGTCATCATGTCAGGTAGTCCTGGGACATGGTCCTAGGGCTCAGGTCAGTTGAAACTGGAGCAGCAGCACGGCCAGTTGGACTGGGGACAGCAAGGAGTCATCATGTCAGGTAGTCCTGGGGCATGGTCCTAGGGCTCAGGTCCTCCGAGAGAGAGAAAGAAAGAGAGAAGGAGAGAATTAGAGAACGCACACTTAGATTCACACAGGACACCGAATAGGACAGGAGAAGTACTCCAGATATAACAAACTCACCCTCGCCCCCCGACACATAAACTACTGCAGCATAAATATTGGAGGCTGAGACAGGAGGGGTCAGGAGACACTGTGGCCCCATCCGAGGACACTCCCGGACAGGGCCAAACAGGAAGGATAGATATAACCCCACCCACTTTGCCAAAGCACAGCCCCCAGATCACTAGAGGGATATCTTCAACCCCCAACAAAGATCTCCGCCATGGCACAACCCAAGGGGGGGCGCCAACCCAGACAGGATGACCACATCAGTGAATCAACCCACTCAGGTGACGCACACCTTCCAGGGACGGCATGAGAGAGCCCCAGTAAGCCAGTGACTCAGCCCCTGTAATAGGGTTAGAGGCAGAGAATCCCAGTGGAAAGAGGGGAACCGGCCAGGGAGAGACAGCAAGGGCGGTTCGTTGCTCCAGAGCCTTTCCGTTCACCTTACCACTCCTGGGCCAGACTACACTCAATCATATGACTCACTGAAGAGATGAGTCTTCAGTAAAGACTTAAAGGTTGAGACCGAGTTTGCGTCTCTGACATGGGTAGGCAGACCGTTCCATAAAAATGGAGCTCTATTGGAGAAAGCCCTGCCTCCAGCTTTTTGCTTAGAAATTCTAGGGACAGTTAGGAGGCTTGCATCTTGTGACCATAGCGTACGTGTAGGTATGTACGGCAGGACCAAATCAGAGAGATTGGTAGGAGCAAGCCCATGTAATGCTTTGTAGGTTAGCAGTAAAACCTTGAAATCAGCCCTTGCTTTGACAGGAAGCCAGTGTAGAGAGGCTAGCACTGGAGTAATATGATCAAATTTTTTGGTTCTTGTCATGATTCTAGCAGCAGTATTTAGCACCAACTGAAGTGTATTTAGTGCTTTATCCGGGTATCCGGAAAGTAGAGCATTGCAATAGTCTAATCTAGAAGTGACAAAAGAATGGATACATTTTTCTGCATCATTTTTGGACAGAAAGTTTCTGATTTTTGCAATGTTACGTAGATGGAAAAAAGCTGTCCTTGAAATGGTCTTGATATGTTCTTCAAAAGAGAGATCAGGGTCCAGAGTAACGCCGAGATCCTTCACAGTTTTATTTGAAACGACTGTACAACCATTAAACAGCATTGCCATTACAGAGGTGCACCTTGTGCTTGGTGACAATAAAAGTCCACACTAAAATGTGCTGGACCTAGTTTTGTCCCATGGAATAAATGTTGTGGATCTTTATGTTTTTCCTCATAATCCTGGACTATCGGACCACTATTTTATTACGTTTTCAATTGCAACAAATAATCTGCTCAGACCCCAACCAAGGAACATCAAAAGTCATGCTATAAATTCACAGACAACACAAAGATTCCTTGATGTCCTTCCAGATTCCCTCTATCTATCCAAGGATGCCAGAGGATAAAAATCAGTTAACCACCTAACTGAGGAACTCAATTTAACCTTGCGCAATACCCTGGATGCAGTTGCACCCCTAAAAACTAAAAACATTTCTCATAAGAAACTAGCTCCCTGGTACACAGAAAATACCCGAGCTCTGAAGCAAGCTTCCAGAAAATTGGAACGGAAATGGCGCCACACCAAACTGGAAGTATTCCGACTAGTTTGGAAAGACAGTACCGTGCAGTACCGAAGAGCCCTTACTGCTGCTCGATCATCCTATGTTTCTAACTTAATTGAGGAAAATAAGAACAATCCGAAATTCCTTTTTGATACTGTCGCAAAGCTAACTAAAAAGCAGCATTCTCCAAGAGAGGATGACTTTCACTTTAGCAGTGATAAATTCATGAACTTCTTTGTGGAAAAGATTATGATTATTAGAAAGCAAATTACGGACTCCTCTTTAAATCTGCGTATTCCTTCAAAGCTCAGTTGTCCTGAGTCTGCACAACTCTCCCAGGACCTAGGATCAAGAGAGACGCTCAAGTGTTTTAGTACTATATCTCTTGACACAATGATGAAAATAATCATGTCCTCTAAACCTTCAAGCTGTATACTGGACCCTATTCCAACTAAACTACTGAAAGAGCTGCTTCCTGTGCTTGGCCCTCCTATGTTGAACATCATAAACGGCTTTCTATCCACCAGATGTGTACCAAACTCACTAAAAGTGGCAGTAATAAAGCCTCTCTTGAAAAAGCCAAACCTTGACCCAGAAAATATAAAAAACTATCGGCCTATATCGAATCTTCCATTCCTCTCAAAAAATTTAGAAAAGGCTCTAGTGCAGCAACTTACTGCCTTCCTGAAGACAAACAATGTATACGAAATGCTTCAGTCTGGTTTTAGACCCCATCATAGCACTGAGACGGCACTTGTGAAGGTGGTAAATAACATTTTAATGGCATCGGACCGAGGCTCTGCATCTGTCCTCGTGCTCCTAGACCTTAGTGCTGCTTTTGATACCATCGATCACCACATTCTTTTGGAGAGATTGGAAACCCAGATTGGTCTACACAGACAAGTTCTGGCCTGGTTTAGGTCTTATCTGTCGGAAAGATATCAGTTTGTCTCTGTGAATGGTTTGTCCTCTGACAAATCAACTGTAAATATTGGTGTTCCTCAAGGTTCTGTTTTAGGACCACTATTGTTTTCACTATATATTTGACCTCTTGGGGATGTTATTCGAAAACATAATGTTAACTTTCACTGCTATGCGGATGACACACAGCTGTACATTTCAATGAAACATGGTGAAGCCCCAAAATTGCCCTTGCTAGAAGCATGTGTTTCAGACATAAGGAAGTGGATGGCTGCAAACTTTCTACTTTTAAAGTCGGACAAAACAGAGATGCTTGTTCTAGGTCCCAAGAAACAAAGAGATCTTCTGTTGAATCTGACAATTAATCTTAACCACTTGCTCCTACCTGGCACGCAGGCATCCCATCTAGAGCTCTGGAAATGCTAATAGTATTAGTTAAAACTCAAACGTTCATTAAAATACACATGCAGGGTATTGAATTAAAGCTACACTCGTTGTGAATCCAGGCAACAAGTCAGATTTTTAAAATGCTTTTCGGCGAAAGCATGAGAAGCTATTATCTGATAGCATGTAACACCACAAAAGACCCGCAGGGGACGTAAACAAAATAATTAGCATATTCGGCGCTACACAAAGCGCACAATAAAATATAAAACATTCATTACCTTTGACCATCTTCTTTGTTGGCACTCCTAGATGTCCCATAATCACTATTGGGTCTTTTTTTCGATTAAATCGGTCCATATATAGCCTAGATATCGTTCTATGTAGACTGCATGATAAACAAAAAAAAGAGTGTTTCATAATGTAACGTCATTTTTTTAAATTCAAAAAGTCGACGATAAACTTTCACAAAACACTTCGAAATACTTTTGTAATGCAACTTTAGTTATTAGTACACGTTAATAAGCGATAAAATTCATCAGGAGGCGATGTAACTTCTATAGGTGTCGTCTGGAAAAAAACATGGCCGAGAGAGCTCGACCAAAACATTCGGTCGGAGAACGGAGGGAAGGAGTTCCCTTGAACCGGTTAGACCAAGAATCAATTGCGAATCAAATGACAAGACTCTAGACAACGTGTGGTAGCTGTAGGCGCTGAAACCTCGGTCTCATGTAATTCGGTTCACTTTGAACAATTCCTGGAAGTAAGCGCAAGGATATTTATTTCCATTTTCAGTGATCAGGTTTTCCTGCGCTATTCGATGAAACTCACTCTCTGTTAAAGTCACAGCCGTGATTTAACCAGTTTTAGAAACGTCAGAGTGTTTGCTATCCACACATACTAATCATATGCATATACTATATTCCTGGCATGAGTAGCAGGGCGCTGAAATGTTGCGCGATTTTTAACAGAATGTTCGAAAAAGTAGAGGGTCGACTTAACAGGTTAACTTGTTATGGCTGCAATCCCAATACCGGGATCGATATGACAACTACCAGTGAAAATAGAGGGCGCCAAATTCAAACCACAGAAATCTCATAATTACAATTCCTAAAACATACATGTGCCACATCATTTTAAGGCTATTCTCGTTGTTAATCCCACCAAAGTATCCAATTTCAAATAGGCTTTTCAGCTAAATCACTAAAAACGATTATGTTAGGTCTCCACCAAAACCACAATAAGCACAGCCATTTTCCAGCGAAATATGGCATTCACAAAAAAACAGAAATAAAGATTAAATTCATCACTAACCATGAATTATCTTCATCAGATGACACTCATAGGACTTCATGTTACACAATACATGCATGTTTTGTTTTATAAAGTTCATATTTATATAAAAAAATCTGAGTTTACATTGGCTATTTAGATTCACTAGTTCTAAAAACATCAAGTGATTTTGCATAGCCACATCGTTTCAACAAAAATACTCATCATAAATGTACATGATATTACAAGTTATACACATGGAATTATAGATATACCTCTCCTTAACCTGTCAGTGCTAGGGCTGTTTACTGCCCCTACTGGAGGAATTTGGTGCCCTTATTAAACAGGATACATTTTTGTCAAAAGTTGCTAATATATGCATATAAAAAATATTATCGAATAGAAAACTCTAAAGCTTCTAAAACCGTTTAAATTTATTTTGTCTCTATGTAAAGCAGAACTGTCAGGGCATGCATTCTCCCAAACTATCTCTTGTCATGATAAAAGTTGGCCCAACTTTGATGTCATCGCAAACACCCTTCAAACAGTTACAGCTCTGGGAACAGTTCCTACCTGTTCAGCGCGATCCCTGCTTTCAATGGGGCTTCTCATTGTGAGAATCGCGCGCTCACGGGAGTTTGAGCATGCCGAAAGCTCTCGGTCACGCGAAAAAAACAGGTCACTTTTATGCGCGCTCTGGTCAAGTCCTGTCTTTTTTCCAAGATAGATTGAACGATGCCTGTGTTTCTGTTAGTCCTCACAATTGCTGTACTCCTTTATAACATGTTAAAGCTTGATTATGAAGTTAGTTTGACAAGTTTACTCAACATATAATATGTAAGTTCGACGTTTTGGTGCGCATCCACTTGACTTTTGGCTACATTTTGACCGAAATGTGTAGTTTTTGAGAACCGAAAGACGCAGACTTGAAAACTAAACACTGTTTTGGTAAGTATAATCCCTTCCAGGTCTTTTGATGGAAGAACAGCAAAGGTAAGGGAATATTTACGTGGTAAATTTGGGTTTCTGTGGACTCCAAGATAGAGGAGCCAGAATGCTACATTTGGAGCGCCGACTCCTAGTATAGCCTAGTGAACGCAACCTGTAACGTTAAAAATAAATGTAACACAGCGATTGCATTTAGAAGAAGTGTATCTTCCTATAAATATGTAGAACATGCATATTTAGTCAAAGTTTATGATGTGTATTCCTTGTTAGCTGACGTTATCTGCCGGAGCTATCGTCATTTCTCCTGACATTTTAGTACCATTTTTTGAACGATGCGTCATTGTAAACAGAGATTTATGGATATATATTGCAGATTATTGAAAAAAAATGACTGTACTGTGTAACATGTTATATTACTGTCATCTGATGAAGATTTCAAAAGGTTAGTGAAATGATTTTTCTTTTAATCCTGCGTTTGTTGATTGCATATTTTTTCCTACTTGGCTATGCAAATGAGCTATGTCTGCGGTGGTGGTTTGACATAAATATGTGCTATGTTTTCGCCGTAAAACATTTTAGAAATCTGACTTGCTGGGTAGATAAACAACTTGTTTATCTTTCATTTGAGCTATTGGACTTGTTAATGTGTGGAGGTTAAATATTTTTAGGAATGCGTTCCATGCGCCACATTCCAGCTGAGGGTGTGGGGGGGGGGGTCCCAGCTGGGAACGGGTGTCCCCAACAGGTTTTAATCCAACCGCTGTGTCAGATCTTTTTTTTAATACGGAAAAAGCAACACATGCAATAATCTGAGACGGCGCTCAGAACAGAAGCCAAATTAGCCGCCATGTTGGAGTCAACAGAAACCAGAAAATACATGATAAATGTTTCCTCACCTTTGATAAACTTCATCAGAATGCAATCCTAGGAATCCCAGGTCCAGAATAAATGCTTGATTTTTGGAAAATGTCAGTTATTTATGTCCAATTAGCGACTTTGGTTAGCGTTTGGTAAACAATTCCAAAGTCACAAAGCGCGCGTCCACTCTAACATGACGAAATGTCCAAAAGTTCCGTAACAGTCAGTAGAAACATGTCAAACGATGTACTGAATCAATCGTTAGAATGTTGTTTACATATATCTTGAATAACGTTCCAACCTGAGAATTAGAATGACTTCAGATGACTTCATCCATATCTCGCTGTAATTTCAATGAGAGCTTGGTTGAAGATCTGCCACCCCAGAAAAAAACAGGAAGTGGAATTTCTCAGGTTTTTTCCTGCTATATGAGTTCTGTTATACTCACATACATAATTCAAACAGTTTTAGAAGCTTCCGAGTGTTTTCTATCCAATACTACTAATAATATGCATATATTAGCAACTGAGACTGAGGAGCTGGCCATTTACAATGGGCACCTTTTCATCCAAGCTACTCAATACTGCCCCTGCAGCCAAAAAAAAGTTAATCAACTTCTTGATATGACTTGTCAGGTATATGGATTATCTTGGAAAAGGAAAACTGCTAACTAACAGGGATATAAACAAATGTGCATCTCTGGGGTATGTGTCCAGTGTTCTCTCTCCCTCTCTCCCACTCTCATCTGTCTGGCCGTCTTTAGACTTGACAGTTCATGCAGCTTTAATATTCTAATCATAGAGTTCTGATCATGGAATTCCAAATGCGTCATGCATCTACACCTACATTTAAATGTCTCTACCGTGTCCACAGTGTGTCTGGATCCCCTTTTCCCGTGCCATATCCAAATGCGTTCTACAAATGGTGGAATAGGCAAAATATGATAACAACATAACTAATGTCTGAGGCTAACTAGCCAGCTAATCTCTGTATCTAGCCAGCAAACAATGTTAAGCACAGCCGTGACTTTGCCTTCATCCATGTTGACCCCTCCTGGTGTCAATACGTATTCATGTGAAAGGCGCTCTTCTCAGCCTTGACATAAAGATGGTGGTCCTGTAGCCATTGTGGAGGACCTGTTACACATGCTGTATGTGTTCTACAATGGAGTGAGAGTAGATCAAGAGATCGTCAATGTACACGATGAGGAACTGGTTGATCATGTCCTGGAAAACGTCCACTCATCTCCACTTCGGATACGGACCAGGTTTTAAGCAGTATGTAGGTCCAGTTTGGAGTAGATGGTAGCCAGTCCAACTTTTTCTAGTGCGGCCGGAATCAGAGGAAGAGGGAAGTGATTCATGATGGTAAGGTCATTGAATGGTTCAGTAATCTATGCAGGGACGGAGACTGACCATTCTTTTTTCACAAATAAGAAACTGGATGCAGCCAGAGATGTGGGTGGACGGATGGATCCCGTGTCGAGGGCTTCTTCTATATAGGTGTCCATAGCCTCATTCTCTGGGATGGACAAGGGGTAGATCCGACCCTTTGGGGGCAATGCCCCAGGAAGGAGGTTGATCACGCAGTCCTCCTGGCGATGAGGGGGCAGAATGGACACCTTTTTCTTGCTGAAGACACTCTGGAACTGGACATATACAGGTGGGATGTGGGTTGGAATGACAGACTCTGATCCTTCTATAGAGGTGGCTCGACAGGGTAGATTGAAGCAGTTCTTAAAACAGGAGGGAGAACATGACAGCAGTTCCCATTGCTGCCAGGAGATGGCAGGGTCATGAAGACTTAGCCAGGGGTGAGAGAGAATGAGGGGTTGTTTAGGCGAAGACAACACCATTAACTGAATGACCTCAGAGTGAAGGAGGCCAATCTGAAGGGTGAGGTGATACTTTCGGTCATGCGAGTCACCAAACCAGTTCCGAGAGGTTGTCCATCCAGTGCATTAATCCTAAAGGGATTATTAACAGTAATTCGTTCGTCAATGAAATTAACTGCAGCCCCCGAGTCCACTAGTCTTCTATCCGAGATGCCAAACTGAATTTTGGTAATATTGAAAAATGTGTAGGTGCTTACCCGGGCGGAGGTGGAGGGCTTGTGGTCACCCCTTTGTGGGGGGGGAATCGAACAGCTGTTGAGTATGTGGTTACTCTCTCCACAGTAAAGGCACAGGTTTTCACGTAACCTCCGATGTCTCTCGGCAGGTGTGAGAGGGGTCGGCTGCATGGGTTTGGGGCTATTAGACCCTGGTGGAGGAGAGAAAGGCATGGAAGACTCACAGGCCATGGGTGACTGTATCAGTCTGAGGTCCACCAGTAGGTTGCCAATGGATATGGACATCTGGATGTATTGGTCCGTTAAATCTCCTCTGCAGGCCAGTTCGGTCTGTAACTCCCGATTAAGAATCATCCGGTAGACTGTAAGGAGAGCTGGTTCACTCCATCCACTGCTGGCAGCCATGGTGCGGAACTCAAGGGCATACTCTGTGGTGGAGCGATGGCCCTGTCGCAGCTCACATGACGACCTGAAACTGAATGGTCAAGCACCTCCTTGAAGAGGGCGTGGAAACATTCAGAGGACAAATCAGAACTTTGAGTGGCCCACAGGGCTG
Organism: Oncorhynchus gorbuscha; assembly: GCF_021184085.1. Taxonomy (NCBI): domain Eukaryota; kingdom Metazoa; phylum Chordata; class Actinopteri; order Salmoniformes; family Salmonidae; genus Oncorhynchus; species Oncorhynchus gorbuscha. The sequence continues at coordinate 79,257,909 of NC_060177.1, read as the reverse complement.
TGACCCAATCCAGACCTTTGCCTGTGAGTAGCAAGATAACGTCCACCCTGTCTTTATCAAAGATTAAGTCAGTGGCGTGATGGTCTACGTACAGGTTACATTGCATGAGAAATCCTTGACATTTCCCTAGGGAGCCGTCATATTTATTAGGCATGGATAAGGGTGGAGATGAACGAGAGGAGGCTGTGGCACCTGATATCGAGGAAGCAATAATGGACTGGCAAAGGAGGTCGCAGAGTTCATCGATTTGTTCCTCCTGTCAGGCTTGACGTAGTTCCAGCGCTGCTGAATCCATCTGTCGTTTTTGGTGAGGTATTCTGTAATGAACACAATGGGAGACAGAGAGCTGGTTTGAAGAGCAGGGCGCAGCAGGTGTTCATTTGTAAAGGACCACAAGAGGAGGCAGGTAGCTGGGTCCAGGGGCAGAAAGAAGGTCATACACAGGGGGTCCAAAAGGGCAACAGTACAGACAGGGAAAAGGCATCGCTAGTGAGGCAGGCCTAAACTATCATTACGGGAAAAACAGAGCTCTGAATAGAAGTGCGTTACAAAACAAACAATAGGTCACAATGATGGGATGCAAAGAACTGAACTAAATAGTGTGTGATAATGACATGCAGGTGTGTGAACAGGTGATCAGAATTCAGAATTGGGCTCTGGGGAGTGAGCTGCGTTCATGGGATCTATGTGTTTGAGAGTGTGAGTTGGAAGCAGATGTTACATATATCAGGATCTGTGCCAGGCCCGGGTCCGTTGTCTCATCCAGCATTAACACTTGTAATTCACTGGCTTGTATGTAAAGCATTAATTGTTTCGAAACATCTCCTGCCATGTCACTGATGTGTTCTGAAACAGTGTTGTTCCATGATGGCATTGTCTGTTTTTGGGCCTTTTCCCCCAGCATTGTCCCAGCCATATGCGAAGGCAGCAGGAAGAATTAAGTCCTCTGCAATGGTACGAGGCTTACCTGTCCTAGCCACTCGGTAGCTCAACATATAAGACGCTTCAAGCCCCTTCTTATTGATGGTACCTGTTGCTTTTATACATGTCTTACTTCTCGGAAGTTGTCTATAGTCTCACTCAAAACACTCTTGTGGCTTATTTTTCTAATTGTCATGTTTTGTTTCTAAATGTCTATGTAAGAGGTTTCCCACGAGAGAGTAACGGTTAATGTGATTGAATGTTAATTATTTGACTAGGCTACCTGTATTTGACATTGTGTTGTTATTTCGGCGATCATTAGATCGTTTAATTGTATTTTTGGCAGTGAAGCGAGGCTACCCAGGCGAGAGAAAAAAAGTCACCCAAATGTATAGCCCGGTTGGAAAATATAAATGTACCGTTTGAAAATGTGAATTAAATGTTTTTATATATATAGTGGGGCAAAAAAGTATTTAGTCAGCCACCAATTGTGCAAGTTCTCCCACTTAAAAAGATGAGAGAGGCCTGTAATTTTCATCATAGGTACACTTCAACGATGACAGACAAAATGAGGAAAGAAATCCAGAAAATCACATTGTAGGATTTTTTATGAATTTATTTGCAAATTATGGTGGAAAATAAGTATTTGGTCAATAACAAAACTTTATCTCAATACTTTGTTTTATACCCTTTGTTGGCAATGACAGAGGTCAAATGTTTTCTGTAAGTATTCACAAGGTTTTCACACACTGTTGCTGGTATTTTGGCCCATTCCTCCATGCAGATCTCCTCTAGAGCAGTGATGTTTTGGGGCTGTTGCTGGGCAACACAGACTTTCAACTCCCTCCAAAGATTTTCTATGGGGTTGAGATCTGGAGACTGGCTAGGCCACTCCAGGACCTTGAAATGCTTCTTACGAAGCCACTCCTTTGTTGCCCGTGCGGTGTGTTTGGGATCATTGTCATGCTGAAAGCCCCAGCCATGTTTCATCTTCAATGCCCTTGCTGATGGAAGGAGGTATTCACTCAAAATCTCACGATACATGGACCCATTCATTCTTTCCTTTACACGGATCAGTCGTCCTGGTCCCTTTGCAGAAAAACAGCCCCAAAGCATGATGTTTCCACCCCCATGCTTCACAGTAGGTATGGTATTATTTGGATGCAACTCAGCATTCTTTGTCCTCCAAACATGACGAGTTGAGTTTTTACCAAAAAGTTATATTTTGGTTTCATCTGACTATATGACATTCTCCCAATCTTCTTCTGGATCATCCAAATGCTCTCTAGCAAACTTCAGACGGGCCTGGACATGTACTGGCTTAAGCAGGGGGACACGTCTGGCACTGCAGGATTTGAGTCCCTGGTGGCGTAGTGTGTTACTGATGGTACGCTTTGTTACTTTGGTCCCAGCTCTCTGCAGGTCATTCACTAGGTCCCCCCGTGTGGTTCTGGGATTTTTGCTCACCGTTCTTGTGATCATTTTGATCCCACGGGGTGAGATCTTGCGTGGAGCCCCAGATCGAGGGAAATTATCAGCGGTCTTGTATGTCTTCCATTTCCTAATAATTGCTCCCACAGTTGATTTATTCAAACCAAGCTGCTTACCTATTGTAGATTCAGTCTTCCCAGCCTGGTGCAGGTCTACAATTTTGTTTCTGTGCCATTAATACAGGTAACGAGTGGAAGACAGAGGAGCCTCTTAAAAAAGAAGTTACAGGTCTGTGAGAGCCAGAAATCTTGCTTGTTTCTAGGTGACCAAAAACGTATTGTCCTCCATAATTTGCAAATAAATTAATTAAAAATCCTACAATGTGATTTTCTGGATTTGTTTTTCTCATTTTGTCAGCACAATTGGTGGCTGACTAAATACTTTTTTTCTCCCACTGTATATATATATGTATATACAGTGCCTTGCGAAAGTATTCGCCCCCCTTGAACTTTGCGACCTTTTGCCACATTTCAGGCTTCAAACATAAAGATATAAAACTGTATTTTTTGTGAAGAATCAACAACAAGTGGGACACAATCATGAAGTGGAACAACATTTATTGGATATTTCAAACAAAAACTCAAAAATTGGGCATGCAAAATTATTCAGCCCCCTTAAGTTAATACTTTGTAGCGCCACCTTTTGCTGCGATTACAGCTGTAAGTTGCTTGGGGTATGTCTCTATCAGTTTTGCACATCGAGAGATGGACATTTTTTCCCATTCCTCCTTGCAAAACAGCTCGAACTCAGTGAGGTTGGATGGAGAGCATTTGTGAACAGCAGTTTTCAGTTCTTTCCACAGATTCTCGATTGGATTCAGGTCTGGACTTTGACTTGGCCATTCTAACACCTGGATATGTTTATTTTTGAACCATTCCATTGTAGATTTTTCTTTATGTTTTGGATCATTGTCTTGTTGGAAGACAAATCTCCGTCCCAGTCTCAGGTCTTTTGCAGACTCCATCATGTTTTCTTCCAGAATGGTCCTGTATTTGGCTCCTTCCATATTCCCATCAATTTTAACCATCTTCCCTGTCCCTGCTGAAGAAAAGCAGGCCCAAACCATGATGCTGCTACAACCATGTTTGACAGTGGGGATGGTGTGTTCAGGGTGATGAGCTGTGTTGCTTTTACTCCAAACATAACGTTTTGCATTGTTGCCAAAAAGTTACATTTTGGTTTCATCTGACCAGAGCACCTTCTTCCACATGTTTGGTGTGTCTCCCAGGTGGTTTGTGGCAAACTTTAAACAACACTTTTTATGGATATCTTTAAGAAATGGCTTTCTTCTTGCCACTCTTCCATAAAGGCCAGATTTGTGCAATAAACGACTCATTGTTGTCCTATGGACAGAGTCTCCCACCTCAGCTGTAGATCTCTGCAGTTCATCCAGAGTGATCATGGGCCTCTTGGCTGCATCTCTGATCAGTCTTCTCCTTGTATGAGCTGAAAGTTTAGAGGGACGGCCAGGTCTTGGTAGGTTTGCAGTGGTCTGATACTCCTTCCATTTCAATATTATCGCTTGCACAGTGCTCCTTGGGATGTTTAAAGCTTGGGAAATATTTTTGTATCCAAATCCGGCTTTAAACTTCTTCACAACAGTATCTTGGACCTGCATGGTGTGTTCCTTGTTCTTCATGATGTTCTCTGCGCTTTTAACGGACCTCTGAGACTATCACAGTGCAGGTGCATTTATACGGAGACTTGATTACACACAGGTGGATTGTATTTATCATCATTAGTCATTTATGTCAACATTGGATCATTCAGAGATCCTCACTGAACTTCTGGAGAGAGTTTGCTGCACTGAAAGTAAAGTGGCTGAATAATTTTGCACGCCCAATTTTTCAGTTTTTGATTTGTTAAAAAAGTTTGAAATATCCAATAAATGTTGTTCCACTTCATGATTGTGTCCCACTTGTTGATTCTTCACAAAAAAATACAGTTTTATATCTTTGTTTGTTTGTTTTCTTTATCCTTTATTTAACTAGGCAAGTCAGGTAAAACTTGTTAGCTGTCATGCCAAGGTCGAAGTATGTATGTTTTTCTTCATTTATTTGGTCAGGCAAGGGGGTGACATGGGTTATTGTGGTGCGTTTTTGTCATGGGGTTTTTGTGTGGTGTCTAGCATAGTCTATGGCTGACTGATGCGGTTCTCAATCAGAGTCAGGTGATTATTCGTTGTCTCTGATTGGGAACCATATTTAGGCAGCCATATTCTTTGAGTTGTCATGGGCGATTGTTCCTGTCTATGTGTTTGTAGTCACCAGATAGGCTGTATAGGTTTTCACATTCCGTTTGTTGTTTTTGTGTTGTTCGTGTTTTTTTCTTTATTAAAGATGTATCGAACTAACCATGCTGCATTTTGGTCCGACTCTCCTTCAACGGAAGCAAGCCGTTACATTAGCGGAACCCATCGACAACATCTGCTGTAAAGGCAGAGTGCAAAATTCAAAAAAACATTTTTTTAAATATTTAACTTTCATACATTCACAAGTGCAATACGCCAAATTAAAGCTTAACTTCTTGTTAATCGACCATCGTGTCCGATTTCAAAAAGGCTTTACAGCGAAAGCACACCATATGATTATGTTAGGTCAGAGCCTAGTCACAAAAACACATACAGCCATTTTCCAACCAAAGAGAGGAGTCACAAAAAGCAGAAATAGAGATAAAATGAATCACTAACCTTTGATGATCTTCATCAGATGGCACTCATAGGACTTCATGTTACACAATACATGTATGTTTTGTTCGATAAAGTTCATATTTATATCCAACAATCTCAGTTTACATTGGAGCGTTATGTTCAGCAATGTTTTGCCTCAAAAACATCCAGCGAATTTGCAGAGAGCCACATCAATTTACAGAAATACTCATCACAAACTTTGATAAAAGATTCAAGTATTATGCACAGAATTATAGATATACTTCTCCTTTATTCAACTTCTATGTCAGATTTCCAAAAAGCTTTACGGAAAAAACAAACCATGCAATAATCTGAGTACGGCACAAAAACAAGTCATACAAGATACCCGCAATGTTGTGGAGTCAGTTAAAGTCAGAAATAGCATTATGTTTGTGTTTGTTTTGTTCGAAAAAGTCCATTTATGTCCAAATACCTCCTTTTTAGCGCATTTAGTAAACAAATCCAAACTCACGAGGCGCGGGCAAATCCAGGCGAAAGTTCAGACGAAAAGTTCAAAAAGTTATATTACAGTTCGTAGAAACATGTCAAACGATGTATAGAATCAATCTTAAGGATATTTTTACATAAATCTTCAATAATGTTCCAACCGGAGAATTCCTTCGTCTTTAGAAATGCAATAGAAAGCATTTCGCTCTCACGGGTGCGCGTGGGATCAGCTCATGGCCTTCTGCCAGACCTCTGGTTGAAACAGCTCTCATTTGCCCCCACTTCACAGTCGCAGCCTGAAACAACGTTCTAAAGACTGTTGACATCTAGTGGAAGCCTTAGGAAGTGCAATATGTCCCCATAGACACTGTATATTCGATAGGCAGGGAGTTGAAAAACTTACAAACCTCAGATTTCACACTTCCTGGCTGGATTTTTCTCAGGTTTTCGCCTGCCATATGAGTTTTCTTATACTCACAGACATCATTCAAACAGTTTTAGAAACGTCAGAGTGTTGTCTATCCAAATCTACTAATACTATAGATATATTAGCTTCTGGGCCTGAGTAGCAAGCAGTTTACTCTGGCCACGCTTTTCATCCGAACGTGAAAATGCTGCCCCATATCCCAAACAGATTTTAAGGACAAATTCTTATTTACAATGACGGCTTACACCGGCCAAACTCAGACGACGCTGGGCCAACCGGACGGTTGCTAGATCGAATCCCTGAGCTGACAACGTAAACTTCTGTGTTTCTGTCCCTGAGCAAGGCAATTAACCCACTGTTCCCCGGGCGTGGATGTCAATTAAGGCAGCCCCCCACACCTCTCTGATTCAGAGGGGTTGGGTTAAATGCGGAAGATGCATTTCAGTTGAATACGTTCAGTTGGACAACTGACTAGGTATCCCCCTTTCATTTTCCAATTGTATGGGACACTCAATCACGGTAATATGTGATTCAAACCAGGGACTGTAGTGACACTCCTTTTACTGAGATTCAGTGCCTTAGACTGCTGCGCAACTTGGGAGCCCATAATGCTAGGCCCATGCAAGTCTCTTCTTCTTGTTGGTGTCCTTTAGTAGTGGTTTCTTTACAGAAATTCGACCATGAAGGTCGGATTCAAACATTCTCCTCTAAACAGTTGATGTTGAGATGTGTCTGTTACTTGAACTCTGTGAAGCATTTATTTGGGCTGTGATTTCTGAGGCTGGTAACTCCAATTAACTTATCCTCTGCAGCAGAGGTACCTCTGGGTCTTCCTTTCCTGTGGCGGTCCTCATGAGAGCCAGTTTCATCATGGCTCTTGATGGTTTTTGCGACAGCTCTTGAAGAAACTTAAAAAGTTCTTAATGTTCTGCATTGACTCACCTTCATGTCTTAAAGAAATGATAGACTGTCATTTATCCTTGCTTATTTGACCTGTGCTTGCCATAAAATGGACTTGGTCTTTTTCTCAAATAGGGCTATCTTTTTTATACCAACCCTACCTTGTCACAAGACAACTAATTGGCTCAATCACATTAATTTCACAAATTAATTTTTAACACCTTTTAATTTAAATGCATTCCTGGTGACTACCTCAAGAAGCAGGTTGACAGAATTGCAAGAGTGTGCAATACTTTCATCAAGGCAAAAGGTCGCAACTTTGATTTGATTAACACTTTTTTGGTTACTACATGATTCCATATGTGTTATTTCATCGTTTTCTACAATGTAGAAAATAGTAAAAAATAAAGAAAAACCGTTTCATGAATAGGTGTGTCCAAACTTTTGACTGGTACTGTACATTCAGCAGTTATGTTTTGATATCATTATGTGGTGTTGCATTGTGTTTTCTTTCCCTGGAGTATGTGTAATGCTGTGTGTTGATGTTGTGTTGCGTTGTCCTGGTGTGTGAAGGCTCACCGAGAGGTTTGGCAAACTACCATTGCATCTTAACAGAAGAACAGCATGAGATTCATCATTCATTCACACAGACAGACAGACACACACAGACACACACATACCCCCCCCCTCCCCCACCAGTATTTCTTCCAGGAAGGAACAGCCTTACCACACCCACATGTTCTGCATGAACATAACCTCATTGGGTAAATGCAATCGTCACTCTTTGGCATTGCAAAATTCTTTATCCTCACCCTGTGTGAATGCACCGTTGGATGCTTTATTCTTATCGCGTTTGGAAGCAAATACAGGGTAATAAATGGAGATGGTCTGCAAAACGCGAAACGCATCAACTTACATACTGTTGACAAGGCAACCTATTCTAATCATCCAACTAACATGGGGTCTTTCATTTCACTTGTTTTATTGTATCACCTGTGGTTAAATTCAAATATGTCAACCAATACTGACCTATAACTTTAAATGATCCCAGAGGCACTTGGCCTCATCCTTTACTGTTGTGCTCGCTAGAAAACCGTCTCTCAGTGTCTCTCTCCTTAGATTCTGTTTGCATTTTAATCTTTGTTTCTGTACTATTTATATTGTCTTATTCTCTAGCCATGGCTTGAGCTTGATGAGGGAGTCTGGTATTTACTCCAGCTTAAAATGGCATAATCTCTTTCATTGTGCCTTGGTGCTCAGCTGGAATAAGATTGGCTGAGACAGGCCGGCCTCACATGATGTGTGTGTGTGTGTGTGTGTGTGTGTGTGTGTGTGTGTGTGTGTGTGTGTGTGTGTGTGTGTGTGTGTGTGTGTGTGTGTGTGTGTGTGTGTGTGTGTGTGTGTGTGTGTGTGTGTGTGTGTGTGTGTGTGTGTGTGTGTGTGTGTGTGTGTGTGTGTGTTGTGCTACCCACATCCACCCAGCTCTTTTTTGCACAGATGGCACAAATATGGACACCAGCGACATGATTCTTTCAACCCAACAGGCGGAAGAGGCTGGAAGACAAAAGCGATTAAACAAATTAGACCTGTTAACGAAGGACAATGAGCATGAGACAGCTGTCTAAACCCATCTCCCTAAAGCATGTGTAATACAGAGATGCAGCTGAGATACATGTTCAACAGAGGGGGCTGGTCAGAGGAGCTATAAGAGGACGGGCTCAATGTAATGGCTCTAATCAGTGTAACGAAGTCAAACACGTTGTTTCCAGGTGTTTAATGTGTTTGGTACCGTTCCATTGATGCCATTCCAGCCATTATAATGAGCCTATCCTCCTATAACCCCTACCACCAGCTTCCTCTGAAATACAGATCCAACTATGACCATGTGGAAATGTACACCTCCAATGTGCACCTGCCCTAAGCTTGCTATGCCAAGATACGTAGTCAGGTACTCAGCGGAATTCATATGTTTGTGTATAGAGCAATAGCATACTCTGTACTGACAAAATAAATAATACTGAAAGTTGTTCTAGTGAATCGAAAGACCTGTTCTGGTGTTTATCATGTAATGGCTGCATTTAACTCTGTTTTATCTGGCCCATAGACACCTTCACATTTGATTAATGTCGCTGGATGTGCTGGCTCCTCTATGATAGTCGCCTGCCAAAGCTACCAGCCACAGCCATATCACTTTGCATATCTCACACACACACACACACACACACACACACACACACACACACACACACACACACACACACACACACACACACACACACACACACACACACACACACACACACACACACACACACACACACACACACACACACACACACACACACACACACACACACACACACACACACAATAACAGTTAGAACAATAGCCCGCTCCATGACAGTTCTGCCAAAGCCATGGCCAAAGCCATATCACTAAGCTTTTTCATCTTTTTTTTGTTGCTGGCCCTACCATACTGCTGACACGTCCCTCTCGCTTGGTGTCAGCAGTACGGCAGGGCCAGCAAATCAGGCAAATAGGGAGGAAATCTAATGTTATTTTTCAGATTAATCCGTTTTTTAAATTGTATGAATTATAGTATGTTCCTGAATTATGTTCCCAAGATAAGCTGTGAGAACCTTTCTTTGAACGTTGTCAATCATATGAGTTACATCCCACTCACCCTTTGCTCCTCGGGGGAATCCACCCACCACTGATGTGGTTGATACTTGTGGTTTGATGAATCTGGACGACAACAGTACAGAGTTTGTTTCGTCTAATACAAAAATTCAAAAAGCATAAAGTCTGAATGAAAGGAAAAGCCTAATAATGAATGGGAGGGCTAATGAGTTGCTACACATTCCATTTGATTGTCTTCCCTGCATTGGTTCATTAGCCCAAGTCCCACATCGTTTTACACCATTGGTAGCTTCATTATGGCTAAAAATACAAGTCAAGCACATTTTCGGGCTCATTTGAACAGTACGTGAAGGTTCTGAACCAAATGTTAGCATTTTAATGATGCATGCCTGGCTCCGTTTTATTCTCTATGGCTGTGGATAACTTAAACATAATCCCATTTATATGTTCATAAATATCTTTAGATTGTAGCTATCTTTTCTCAAGTGCTGATTGTCTTTGATATTCTAAGTCTCGGATTTCACACTCACACACAAACACACACTCATGCATGCATGCACACACATGCCATTCAAACAATTGCCATTGTTTATTTTTTAGAGAGGAGCCTGGGACTGAGTATCGCCTGGTTTTTAGAAAGGTGCAAATTGAAGCAGCAGTCTCTTCCTGCACCGGTGAAGCAATCAGTTTGTTCTAATGAGGGAGAGGAGAGACAGAACTGTGGTGAGCCTGCTCAAGTCTGGCCCTGGGATCAGAGCTGACCCCACAGTCTCCTGTCACATTTAATTAAAGCTGTGATTCAGCAAGCTAGACAACCTGGCTGCCTCACTGGGCCAGTGGTTTGCCGTTTACTATAGAGTTAGCAAGGAGCACTAGGTTTTGGACCAACTCGGTTTTGGACCAACTGTCCAACTGTCTTTCTTGGCCCGTGTGATGGAGGCCCATAATATTCAGCACATTTTCTACACGGCTAATATCAGCTGGACAGCCTCGGAGCCAGGAAAAAATACATGCATTTCCAGCCCTCAGTGCTGCTTAGCATCCAGCTCTCACTGACAATTCATGGAAAATTATAGGAGGGGGGAAGGGAAAAGATGTAATTCCTTTACTAAGTCTGACGTTCATTTGAATCCCGCATCAAGACACCATACAGCTTTTCAGTGTCATAAATCACAGGGAAGATGAGGAAAATGTCCAGACTCAAATATATGTCTTTTCCCAACATCTTAGAGTCTGCTACCACTTAGAGACCCATATCAATCATAGATAAAGTCTTCAGAAGAAAGAAAACAAGCACATATATTGTCTTTGTGAGAAAAACTGGCTCTACTGAGCAATACGTGCTGAAATATATATAAAATATATCAAACTTTTTGGTATGTTGGCTAGATGTTCTGTTTTTCCAGTTTCTCCGCCCAGACCTAGATATGAATACAATAACGCCTAGATGTGTGGGCTGCACTGTTCTTATAATTTTCAGTTCAATTCCTCTCTGGATACAATATTGAATATGAGCAAACAATCAAAATTGACCCTTTAACCTCCGGTCTTCTAATAGATGCTGGATCACAATGTGAGCTTTGGACCTATGGTACTCTCTGTGGCCTTTTCCTTTGTTATCTTTTACCTTTCAAACTCGGCACCCAAAGCCCAAATATGTTTAATAACTGTAAACTTTTGAGTGGAGCACTCCAATTCCTCATTCTATGAATACACCAATGTAGATACTCTTCTTTCACAAAATATGTATACATCTGTAACCATGTTGGTTTTGTGGTAATATGTCATGTGTATCTGGTAGTTACCATATGTTTGTCTCTTTAAAGAAATTACTAGAAACTATATTTCATTTTGAATACATTTCATTTCATGTAACCAGGTAGGCCAGTTGAGAACAAGTTCTCATTTACAACTGCGACCTGGCCAAGATAAAGCAAAGCAGTACGACAAAAACAACAACAGAGTTACACAAACAAATGTACAGTTAATAACACAAAATAAAAATATAAAAATCCAAGTACAGTGTGTGCAAATGTAGAAGAGTTGGGAGGTAAAGGCAATAAATAGGCCCTAGAGACAAAAATAATGACAATTTAGCATTAATACTGGAGTGATGGATGTGCAGGTGATGATGTGCAAGTAGAGATACTGGGGTGCAAAGAGCAAGAGGGTAAGTAATAATATGGAGATGAGGTAGTCGGTTGTGCTATTTACAGATTGGCTGTGTACAGGTACAGTGATCGGTAAGCTGCTCAGACAGCTGATGCTTAAAGTTAGAGAGGGAGATTTTAGACTACAGCTTCAGAGATGTTTGCAATTCGTTCCAGTCATTGGCAGCAGAGAACTGGAAGGAAAGGCGGACAAAGGAAGTGTTGGCTTTGGGGATGACCCGCGCAATATATCTGCTGGAGCGCATGCTACGGGTGGGTGTTGCTATGGTGACCAGTGAGCTGAGATAAGGCAGGGCTTTACCTAGCAAAGACTTATAAATGACCTGAAGCTAGTGGGTTTGGCGATGGATAAGTAGTCAGGGCCAGCCAACGAGAGCATACAGGTTGCAGTGGTGGGTAGTATGTGGGCTTTGGTGATAAAACAGATGGCACTGTGATAGACTACATCCAGTTTGCTGAGTAGAGTGTTGGGGTCTATTTTGTAAATGACATCACCGAAGTCAAGGATCTGTAGGATTATCAGTTTTACAAGGGTATGTTTGGCGGCATGAGTGAAGGATACTTTGTTACGTAATAGGAAGCCGATTCTAGATATAATTTTGGATTGGAGATGCTCAATGTGAGCACACAATGTCTGGGAAATATTTGCCTGATAAATCCCTGATAAAGCTGAAACAGGTATGTATAATAAACCGGTACCTATAATTTTCCTTCTTTTCATCAGATGGATTTGTTGAGGCATGGCCTGACTCCCAGGCCCATTGGTAGGCCTGCTCTTTCTCAGTATCCATTTTACCTCAAGTTGCTGGAAATCCCCCATCTTGCTGAAAGTCATCCTTCACTGGCACTCAGCAGCCATTTCACCGAGACTTTTAATTCACCCGAGACTGAACACAAAAGAGGTTTCAATCTTTCAGGTGCTGTAAAATGACTACAGATTTTCTTCTGGGAAGGAATACCCAGACAGGAAAAAGAAATGATGACGAGACTCAGGAAAGTGTAGTTGTGGAATAGAGCCATTGGGTGTCAATATTAAGCTGGAGTCAACGGGACTATAGCCCTAATTATAAACCTTATCCTCACCTCACTACAATAAAACACTAGAAAGAATAAACAAGTGCACAATACAATCTCCATGAATCCTCTTCCGTCAACTTGTACTTCGGGACATACTGCCAGATTACTTTAGTTCTTGAGACACACACAGAGAAGGCATTGTACAGTATTTTTCCTCATAACGATATCGATCTACTTGATAGTGTGATGGAGTATCTAATAATGTGCTTGCGGGTTTTGGAATAATTCATTGGTAATACATCTCTTGGAGCCCTTTACACTCATACTCGTAAATGGATTGAAAATGGAAGATGTGGGCACTGATAAGCACCTATATTGGAACACAGTTGCTGTACAGTAACAGGCTATAAATGAACGTCAGAGCTCAGGGTCTCCGCTTCATGTATGGGTATGTATGGGTTTTGGGTTTTGACTGCAGCCGTTCTGAACTTGAGCACCGCGTGCGACAAGAAGTTACCCCCATCCCTCCTCTAATTGGGCAACTTCTGCCAATTTTTGTTGTTGTCTGATTGACGGAAATGCTGTAAATTATGAGCACTTGATGTATTTTGACAGATAAAACATTGAGGATTATAATAAATACCACTTACATGATGTCATACAGGCAAGTCAAACACCATGAATCCAAATATGCACTTCCATATCATTAAATTTGTCATATACAGAGTCAATGTTTATGTTCACTATGATTGACATACAGTTACAAGATTACATGGCATTATACCCTGGGTTGTCCTGAACAGAATGAGTATTGTTTGTTCTATTGTGAAGAGAATTTGCAGCTGACCACACATCTGAAGGAACTCATAGCAACATACTATGTGCACCGAAATGAGGATATACTTCTCTGAAATGTCTTGTAATTTTATAATTTAGCTGGTCATGTTGAACAGGCTTTCAAATGATGCCCACCTGACCGAGATTGCTATTTATAATTGATCGTATTTGGATTGCATAAACAACAGTCATTGTGTAAAGGCAGGAGGCAGAGGTGTGTTCCAAAGAAAACATCTGCAAGTGTGTTTGCTCTAGTTCCTCAACTGCACAGCTAGGAGAGCTCTAAAAAGCACTTCATAGTTGACTTTTCTATGAGTCATAAAAATGCATTGAAGTTACTTAGGAAACTGTGCACACTTTGGAGAGGTGTGTGTCCACTTGGAAACACCAGTTAGACCTCTCACTCAAACCCTTGTCATTTATATGTCTTACGTTGCACCTACCCAAAATGTTTCAAGAATATTCTTCATGTTACTGAATGTTTCCAGAGTGTTTTCAGATTTTCTTATCAGCAAATGCAGCAAATAGTTCAGTAAATGTAAAATGCACATAAAATCAACAGTGTAATGTTAGGATTCACTCATGTCAGCTGAACTGTTGTGTCCTCACCTTTCGTCTAATAATAATGTCCCCTTTAAATTGCTACCATTGGTTATACATACAGAAGACATATGGAAAGAGTGTAAGAACCATATCAATTTAGCCCTATCCAAATAGGCCAATTCCCACGAGTGTAAGGGGTTAACGTTTGGAAATGTCATTGCTACCTGTTGGTGATGGGCTATCATAAATAGTATAGCATGGTGATACTACATTTTTCTGTCTTCCTCCCCTTTCACAGTTGCAATCACTGCACAACTATCAGATTTGCTGATATAGGAAACATGTTGATTAACCTTAGCGGATTAAAGATACAAATATGTACTTAGTTATTCTTACAGCAGAATAGTCATCTTTCCACTCTTAAAAACATGGTTGTGATTCATACACACTTTCATACCCCACAATGTGTCTATCACTGTTTCACTTCTTACCACAGCATGTCAGGAGTAGGATGTGTCATATTTTAGCAATTATGCACGAGGGGGTGCGGCATATGGCCTATATACCACAGCTAAGTGCTGTTCTTAGGCACAACCCATTGCGGAGTGCCTGGACACAGCCCTTAGCCATGGTATTTTCTCTATACACCACAAACCCCAGAGGTATCTTATTACTATTATAAACTGGTTACCAATGTAATTAGAGCAGTGAAAAATAAATGATTTTTCATACTCAGTACACGGTCTGATATACCATGGCTGTCAGCCAATCAGCATTCAGGGCTCAAACCACCAAGTTCATATTTTCTAAATCAGTCCTGAAAGCTAACTTCCTGTGGCTAGCTGACAGAGTTTAAAACCACTCAAACACACAAGCACACGCACACCTCTGCTCACTATCAGAGATATCATGCGGCAGTGCTACAGCTCCGTGTCACACACTGAAACTGTGAAATGTTATTATTTAGTTCCTTCCAGTGGGCTGTGACAGTATGAAGGACGATGGGGAAAAACTTACACTGGGTTTCTATTACTGTTGTGTTGACCAATGCTAAAAAGCACTTTCATTGTATACACACACCAGTAAAATTCTGTTTTTCAAACAATACCATGGCATTGATGCCAATTGTGCCACAATGGCTGATGCTGAAAATCTTTAACATATTTTTGTTTATATTTTCTGTGTGATTTTTCTGAGTGATTTTCCAAATGGAAGTCACATTAGCATTTACCTCTGATCTTGTTAAGTGTTACTTCCATACATGGCTATGAGTAACATCTGTTTTGAAATAGTTACATGTCCCTGACTCACTGTGTCTATCTGAAGTTATGGACTGTATGCCCTGAGGATAGGCCCTGTGTAATGTCTGTGGAAGTCAAAACACACTGGCACAATTACTTAAAGGCCCAGTGCAGTCCAAAAAAAATCCTGTGCTTTATATCATATTGTACAACAGCTGATGAAATGAACATTGGTTAATGAATTGGTAAATTGGTTAATAGACCAATAACAAAGAGAGTTCCAAACCTCTCGGCCTATAACAGATAACTTTCAGTTGTCCCCTCCCCACTCCCAGACAGTCATAACAAAATTATTGCTTGAGATATAGGTTTTAATGTAAATCTGTTACAGTAATGGACTTGATTGTTACCCAGAAATTATTTGATATAGATATAAAAATGTCTTCATTGGGCTTTTAAACGATTAAGGTTGGTTTCATCATACACTCCAACAGTGATTGAATGAATGGGCAGGAAAGGCGGAGAGGTGGGGTTAAAGGGCTAACAGGCAGTTAGCACACTAACCCCAAACCACAGTCCAACATTACCCAATGACTAGTTGCAAATTAGGGAACAAAGAGGGGACACATCAATGCTATTACATTTTGTGTGGAAAAAAATGTGCATTCTGAAATGCAAATTGATACCTGTTGGGAATTTTATGACATTCCTTTAGGAAATTGCTCCCAATGACATGTGGACAACACACACACACAATATGGTGTTCATTATACATACTTCTTAACCGCACTCACCGTATGAAGCAGCAAGATGGCTTCACCTTGTGCTCTGGTACTCACACGGACATGGCTTCGCATTCACAGTAATGGAAACAGGGTGCTAGTTGCAGGAGACATTTTAAGTGCACAATTTGAACCTATGTAACTGGATCCAGCAGAATGTACAGCGAGGAACTACCACGCTTAAGCATCTCCTGCAGAGCCTGCTGCAATAGAACTGTGAAAACATCTCATTTATATTAGCACAAGTCATTTGTCAAACTTGTTTTTGCTTTGTTTAGGGCTTTGAGAATGACTTGTAAACTTGTGACCAGTTGGCGGAAAGAACAAAATAGAACAGGTGAGTATTTTTTCACTACATCATTATAAGTAATGAGGAAAGAAAGATCACAATACCATACAACAGCAAACAACCATGCTTTTCTCACAGTAGGTAATTGCCCTGTGATTAAATATAGCTCTAACTGTGTCTCTTACAGTCGACTTCCCACCTTCCCTTTGACTCTGTGGATGTGCGGAGCTCAGGTTTGATTTTGGGGGGGGGGAGGCACAGTGAAATTCAATAAGCGGTCACCGTCTCTTGTCACAGTTAGCAGCTCTGGAATTAGAGAGCAGTTAGTGATCTGCTAACCAGGCCTACTGCAATCTGCTATCTGCTGTCTGCTGTATGCCTGCCCTAGCAAACTGCAGCCATAGACACTATCAAAGCCAATGGCTGCTGAGACCAGGAGGGAGAGAAAGGGGAAGAGAAAGAGAATGAGACCGAGAATGAGATAGAGAATGGCAGTTGAAACGTGGCAATAGGAAATCATGCATTCCATCTACGTCTACCCTAGCTTCATGAGGGCATAACAGACCAAATTGACTATTCCACACGAAGGGTTCACATTTGGGTGCGTGCAACAAGAAGTATCCAATGTAAATCAATCCATGTTTTCCCACAAAAGTCTGAGATGTGTATGTATCTCAAGAAGAACACAGGGGTGAAACAGAATATTTTGTAGAAGTTGCAAAACATTGACAAATATGTATATCAACGCCAAAGCGTATCTGTTTCTAGTTGCAACACATGTGGCAAAATCAAGTTAGGATTTGGCCCATAACCCGTAAGTGTGGAAAGCTCTACATGAGCCATAACTGAGGGTAAACTACATTTTCATGCCTCCACAGAACAGATATGTAACACAATGTTAATCAAAGAGAAATAGAGAGAGACAGAGGTTGTGTCTACACTTGACACTTACAAGCGACTTCCGCTATCAGAATACGAAGATCGCATTAAAAAGACGGGTCTAGATGCACAAAAGTTGCTTTGTGGTCTGATTGTGTTCAAAGCTGGCTGACCACTTTAGGAGGTGGTCAGGGATGCATTGTGTTCAGATTTCACCTCAGTCTGGACGTAATCAGGCTACCGAAAGCGCACACAGTGGTATGGCAACTGCTCGCTGCACGGCACTACAGAGGGTAATGCATATGGCCCAGTACATCACTGGGGACAAGCTTCCTGCCTTCCAGGACCTCTATACCAGGCGGTGTCAGATGAAGGCCTAAAATTGTTCAAGATTCCAGCCACCCTAGTCATGGACTGTTCTCTCCGCTACCGAATGGCAAGCGGTACCAGAGCGCTAAGTCTAGGTCCAAAAGGCTTCTTAAAAGCTTCTACCCCCAAGCAATTAGACTTCTAAACAGCTAATCAAAGGGCTACCCAGATTCCTCTTTTACGCTGCTGCTGCTACTCTGTTTATTATCTATGCATAGTCACTTTAACTCTACCTACTTGTACATATTTCCTCAATTACGTTGACTAACTATAGCCTCGCTATTACTATTTTACTGCTGCTCTTTAATTATTTGTTACTTTTCACTTCGTTTTCCTTAAAACTTCGTAAAACCAGTTATGCATTAGTGGGCGCTATTACATTTTTGGGATGAAAAACGTTGCCATTTTAAACAAGATATTTTGTCATGAAAAGATTCTCGACTATGCATATAATTGACAGTTTTGGAAAGAAAACACTCTGACGTTTCCAAAACTGCAAAGATATTGTCTGTGAGTGCCACAGAACTGATGTTATAGGCGAAACCCAGATAAAAATCCACCAGGAAGTGCCGCATGTTTTGAAACCTCCTCATGCCAATGACTCCTTATATGGCTGTGAATGAGCTACGAATGAGCTTACGTTTTCCACATATTCCCCAATGTGTCTACAGCATTGTGACGTCTTTTTAGGCATTTCCATTGAAGAATGGCTGTAAGGGACCATATATATAGCATGTGGTCACATGGTGTCTCCCGCAGAAAATCTTGCGTAAAATACTGAGGTAGCCATTTTTCCAATCGCTTCTTATGAGAAACCAATTGCCTCGACGGATATAATATTGAATATATATGTTAAAAACACCTTGAGGATGGATCCTAAACAACGTTTGCCGTGTTTCTGTCAATATTATGGAGCAAATTTTGAAAAAAGTTTGGTGTTATAGTTGCAGCATTTGCTGGTCGATTTCTCAGCCAAGCATGATGAAGAAACGGGAGCTATTTCGCCTACAAAAATAATATTTTTGGAAAAAAGGAACATTTGCTATCTAACTGGGAGTCTCCTGAGTGAAAGCATCTGAAGTTCTTCCAAGGTAAATGATTTAATTTGGTTGCTTTTCTTATTTTCGTGAAAATGTTGCCTCCTGCCAGCAGAGCCTCGCATAGCTTTATGCCATGATACACTTACACAAATGCTTGTCTAGCGTTGGCTGTAACGCATATTTTGAAAATCTGAGATGACAGTGTTGTTAACAAAAGGCTAAGCTTGTGTTTGAATATATTTATTTCATTTCATTTGCGATTTTCATGAATAGGAATGTTTCTAGGGGTATTTATGTCCGCTGCGTTATGCTAATGCGTTTGAGGCTATGATTACGCTCCCGGATACGGGATTGCTCGTCGCAAGAGGTTAATTTAAATGCTAATCCTTTGCACATGAACGGCCGCTCATTCGAGAATAATTGCAATGTATATACATATTTACGCCCATATGTCGTTGTTGTCTTCCGTCTTGGAATCGCCTGTCCATCTGCTGGAGAGTCAGTTCATTAGAGAGTCTCTGGTTAACTTCATCAGATGTCCCAATGTCCTTTGTGGTTGTAGCTTTCTCTGCTGCTCTGGATAGTGTCTGTTGTAATGGATACATTGGGCCTACAGATGGTCATTGCATAGAATAGACGCTTCCCCGGTTGTTGGTATTCTCGGACTAGACTTATGTAATTTCCAGCTGCAGACTAGTAATTATACGTTTAGAATTTGCTCTTATTCTGTAAGAAAAATCGCAAATGAAATGAAATAAATATGCCTATCCTCAAGCTTATCCTTTTCTTAACAATCCTGTCATCTCAGATTTTCAAAATATGCTTTAGAACCAGAGAAAATCAATAATTTGTGTAAGAGTGGTGATAGCTAGCTTAGCATTTAGCGTTAGCATTTAGCACGCAACATATTCACAAAAACCAGCAAAGGGATCAAATAAAATAATTTACCTTTGAAGAACTTCAGATGTTTCAATGAGGAGACTCTCAGTTACATAGCAGATGTCCAGTTTTTCCTGAAAGATGCTTGTGTAGGACACAACGTTCCGTTTTGTTACTATGCATTTGGCTACCGAAACTAACCGAAAATTCAGTCACCTACACGTCGAACTTTTTTCCGAATTAACTCCATAATATCGACTGAAACATGGAAAACGTTGTTTGAATCCATCCTCAAGGTGTTTTGTCATATATCTCTTCATTGAAATGCCATTCCTGGAAGCCTGCATTGTTCTCAGATTCGGATGGTAAAATACTGCGCACCAATTTCCACACAGACACCGTGCGGGACCCCTGGTAAATGTAGTCTCTTATGGTCAATCTTCCAATGATATGCCTACAAATACGTCACAATGCTGCAGACACCTTGGGGAAACGATAGGAAGTGTCCGTTCATTCCTGTCGCATTCACAGCCATATAAGGCGATCATGGAAAACGTGCCATCAGAAATCCTGTTGATTTCCTGGTCGCTCAAACATCTTGGTTTTGCCTGTAGGTTTTGTTCTAAGGCACTCACAGTGAAAATCTTTGCAGTTCTGGAAACGTCAGAGTGTCTTCTTTCCAAAACTATCAATTCCAAGCATAGTCGAGCATCTTTTCGTGACAAAATATTGCGCTAAAAACGGGCACGTCTTTTTATCCAAAAATGAAATACTGCCCCTATAGGACTAACAGGTTAAAACTCAAACGTTCATTAAAATACACATGCAGGGTATTGAATTAAAGCTACACTCGTTGTGAATCCAGGCAACAAGTCAGATTTTTTAAATGCTTTTCGGCGAAAGTATGAGAAGCTATTATCTGATAGAATGTAACACCCCAAAAGACCCGCAGGGGACGTAAACAAAATAATTAGCATAGTCGGCGCTACACAAAACGCACAAATAAAATATAAAACATTCATTACCTTTGACCATCTTCTTTGTTGGCACTCCTAGATGTCCCATAAACACTATTGGGTCTTTTTTTCGATTAAATTGGTCCATATATAGCCTAGATATCGATCTATGAAGACTGTGTGATCAACGAAAAAAATAACGTTTTATAACGTAACGTCATTTTTTTTTTATTAAAAAAGTCGACGATAAACTTTCACAAAACACTTCGAAATACTTTTGCAATGCAACTTTAGGTATTAGTAAACGTTAATAAGCGATCAAATTGATCACGAGGCGATGTATATTCTATAGCTGTACGTCTGGAAATAATGTCCGGGTAAATCTCAACCAAAATATCCGGTCGGAGACTGAAGAAATGGGCTGTCTCTTCTTCGTTTGACCAAGAAACACAGCCTAGGCAAATGACAAGACCCTTGACATTGTGTGGAAGCTGTAGGTATTGCAACCTCGGCCCCATTTAATGTGGTTCACCTTTATCAATCGGTTGAAGTGGCGCATGGGTATATTTTTCAATTTTCAGTGATCAGATTTTCCTGCACTTTTCGATGAAACGCACGTTCTGTTATAGTCACAGCCGTGATTTAACCAGTTTTATAAACGAGTGTTTTCTATCCACACATACTAATCATATGCATATACTATATTCATGGCATGAGTAGCAGGGTGCTGAAATGTTGCGCGATTTTTAACAGAATGTTCGAAAAAGTAGGGGGTAGGAGTAACAGGTTAATGTGTATTTTGTAGGGAGTGGGTTTTATGCTCTGTGAAGAAGTGGAGATTGTATGATGCCTAATGTGATGTCTGGGCTCACGGGGGTGTGGCCACTGACTAGTTCTTTTTTTTATCCATACTCTCATTTAGAGGGTTAAAGTGTACATTCACCAGCTATCAGGTTTACATCTAAATATTGTGAAATGTATGTGATTAAACATGAAACTATTTGTGAAAAGATGTGTAATGTGATATTAAGAGATAATTTGTTTCCTGTCCTTCATGAGATCACCAAATGAAACTCGTCATGACTGTCATGACTGTCCCTTAAGTATCCACGGACAATTCCCACATTCTCAAAAGTAGATACATTGTTTAATTATTCAAACTTTTGATGTCCAAGGGCCTCTCTGTGTTCCACAGTTACACCACAGTTACACTACAGAGCATAGGGGCAGCGTATTCTATGACCGACTATAAAACAGTTGACTTCCCGCTCGCTGTAGAGCGGACTACCCTGTAACATGATCCTTCAGTAATGACACTACAGTACCTGCCCCAATGCATAGTTCCAAGTGTAAAGTTTGGTGTAAACTATGGTGTAGGAGGAATAATGGTCTGGGGCTGTTTCGGTGTTTGAGCTAGGCCCCTTCGTTTCAGTGAGGGGAAATCTTAACGCTACATCCTACAATGACATTGTAGACGATTTTGTACTTCCAACTTTGTGGCAACAGTTTGGGGAAGGCCCTTTCCTGTTTCAGCATGACAGTGCCCCCGTGCACAAAGCGAGGTCCATACAGAAATGGTTTGTTGAGATTGGTGTGGAAGAACTTGACTGGCCTGCACAGATCCCAGACTTCAATCCCATCGAAAAACCTTTGCGATGAATTGGAATGCCGACTGCGAACCAGGCTAATCGCTCAACATCAGTGCCCGACCTCATTAATGCCTTTTTGGCTGAATGGAAGCAAGACCCCACAGCAATGTTCCAACATCTAGTAGAAAGCCTTCCCAGAAGAGGAGACCAACTTCATTGTAATGGCTATGATTTTGGAATGAGATGTTCGAATAATCGAAAATAATGAGATTTTACCATATTAAATGACAGTCTCCACTCAGAACCTCTCCCCGATTTAGACAAGTCATCACAGATTTAACACTTTTAGACTTAACTATGATTTATGTCCTCTACATTTGATGGAATGAGCAAATGTAAGGCTAACCTACCCTGTACTCTCTGCCCTGCAGGACCAATCATGGCTCAATTAGACACAAACCAAGCAGACAAATACTAATGGCTGGAGACCACTGGAACCCCTTGGTTTGATTTTAATAGGCATCTATCACAACTTAAACACAGAAGTTTTCGAAAGTGTCATGCAAGCCTCATTATACCGTCTAATGAGAGTCGGTAAACTTTGATGAAATATGCAAATGATCATCATAAACCCGGTGATTGCATTACACTAGTAATTAACCTTATATTTCAATGTATTCAGGACCTGCAGAAGAACATTTGAAATGTTTTCAGAGACGGATAATAAGGAGAGGCAAACATTTTGTGTGTGACTGTCTGTGTTTATGTGTGCGTGCCTGTCTGTGTGTGCATGCGCCCATGTAGCCTATTGATGTGTATATTGATTGTCATACCGACCTTGTGCCATCCTGGGATATATGGTAATAATACCGGTTAGAACACAAGGGATGCTATTTAGCATCTTTAATCGAAAAGATTAGCAATGCTAACAATTAAATGTAAAATCCCAGATGTAAAAATTTTACTCCACACCAACCTACAAAGACTCCATACCTCCAACCACACGAGGTGAGAAAAGTGGAGATGGAGCTGAAGTTCCTGATGAAACGGCGCTAGAAGTTGGCAAACCCCAAAAAACATTGGAACCCCTTTATGGGGGTTGGGTCTGGTCATGTCCTGACCGCATCTATCTTCTTGAGGACCATCTTTACTCCTTGCGGGCTGACTTGGTAGCCAAGGAAGGAGACAGCCTCCTGATGAAACTGGCACTTCTCTGCCTTGACAAACAGATGGTTAGCCAGGAGGAGTTCCAGACTACTTGGACGTGAACCTCCAAGGTAGCCGAGTAGACCAGGATGGCGTCGCTATACACAACCACCTGGCATCCGTGCATGTCCTGAAACACCTCGTTGACGAATGCCTGGAACACTGATGGCGCATTGGCTAAGCAAAATGGCATCACCAAGTAATCGTAGTGACCAGACCTCGTGCTAAAAGCTGTCTTCCATTCAACCCCCTCCCGGATCTGTAACGTAGATGCTGAGAGTCGAGTGGCAGGTGGTAAGTTTAATATAACAAATAACAAGGACCGATACAACATAGGAGTGTCTAGACATGTAAAAACAGAAACAATACTGCCTGGGGAAAGAACCTAAAGGAGTGCCAGATAAAGGGGAGGTAATGAGGGAGGTAATGGAGTCCAGATGTGCCTAATGATGAAGTGCAGATGCACGTAATGATGAATGCCAGGTGCACGTAATGATGTTTCCCAGGACCGGTGCTTAGAAAACCAGCGATGTCGAATGCTGGAGGGGAGGAGCGGGAGTAGACGTGACAATGTGGCTGGGGGTGGTTATAGCATCTTTCACATGACCCATCAATTTAGACAAGTGTTTCTGGGTAAACCTCATCTATTCTGTTCTAGGTGAATGGAATAAGGCGGAATCAGGCACAGGACACAGGTATGAATAAAGCCACAATATTTACTCAAATTCAACAATAATCCAACAAGGATAAACATAAACAATCCTGATCACGTACACAGAACCACTTGAAAAAAACAATCACGCACAAAACAAAAGGGGAAGCCAGAGGGTTAAATAAGTAACACTGATTATGGAATGGAAATCAGGTGAGTACAATGAAGACAAAACAAAACGAAAATGGAATATGTATCGATGGTGACTAGAAAGCCGGTGACGTCGACCGCCGAACGCCGAACGCCGCCCGAACAAGGAGAGGAACCAACTTCGGCGGAAGTCTTGACAATCTAATAATGTTCAAATATTTTTTTTCTGGAATTTGTCTTTCAGCATCGGCAGAATATGTCTTTCTTCCAACATTCATTCAAGGAAAATGGTTGAATGCCTCGCATCAAAAAGAGAGCCGGCCCAAGCAAGCACAGGTTACACCTGAAGCATGAGGACTTACAGCCGAGTTGTGAACATCATCAACAACTATGCAAAGGATAATGCAATAGTATTACCAGGAAGCCACCCAAGACACAACAACTTTGGTGGAAAGCTGCTGCCATCTCGTGACAAAAGCACATGGTGTGGCTTCTCTACAAGGAATAGATGATACATACAGTACTTGATATGTAAAGAAATAACAACATATTTTATGAAAATTAGAGGTCGACCGATTAATCGGAATGGCCGATTTATTAGGGCCCATATCAAGTTTTCATGACAATTGGAAATCGGTATTATTGGGCGCCGATTTACGATTTAATTTATGTTTTTTTTTTTTTTTTTTATACCTTCATTTAACTAGGTAAGTCAGATAAGAACACATTCTTATTTTCAATGACTGTCACGCCTTGGTCTTAGTATTTTGTGTTTTCGTTATATATTTGGTCAGGCCAGGGTGTGACATGGGTTTATGTTATTGTATTTTCGTATTGGGGTTTGTAGTATTTGGGATCGCGGCTGATTAGGGGTGTTGTATAGGCTTGGCTGCCTGAGGCGGTTCTCAATCAGAGTCAGGTGATTCTCGTTGTCTCTGATTGGGAACCGTATTTAGGTAGCCTGGTTTCGCTTTGTATTTCGTGGGTGATTGTTCCTGTCTCTGTGTAGTTTCACCAGATAGGCTGTAATTAAGTTTCACTTTCCGTTTGTTGTTTTGTATTTTTGTATCGTCATTTCATGTGTCACTTTTTTCTATTAAAGTCATGAGTAACCACTACGCTGCATTTCGGTCCGACTCTCTTTCCACAAACGAAGAACGCCGTTACAATGACGGCCTAGGAACGGTGGGTTAACTGCCTTGTTCAGGGGCAGAATGACAGATTTTCACCTTGTCAGCTCAGGGGATCCAATCTTGTAACCGTACAGTTAACTAGTCCAACGCTCTAAGCATTGCACTCCACGAGGAGCCTGCCTGTTACGCGAATGCAGTAGAAGCCAAGGTAAATTGCTAGCTAGCATTAAACTTATCTTATAAAAAACAATCAATCATAATCACTAGTTATAACTACTAATCCAGTTTGGCAGGCAATATTAACCAGGTGAAATTCTGTCATTTCTCTTGTGTTCATTGCACACAGAGTCAGGGTATATGCAACAGTTTGGGCTGCCTGGCTCATTGGGAACTAATTTTCCAGAATTTTATGTAATTATTACATAACATTGAAGGTTGTACAATATAACAACAATATTTAGACTTAGGGATGCCACCCGTTAGATAAAATACCGAACGGTTCCGTATTTCACTGAAACAATAAACATTTTGTTTTTGAAATGATAGTTTCCGGATTCGACCATATTAATGACCAAAGGCTCGTATTTCTGTGTGTTATTATGTTATAATTAAGTCTGATTTGATTGAGCAGTCTGACTGAGCAGCAGCAGGCTTGTAATCATTCATTCAAACCGCACTTTCGTGCGTTTTGCAGTAGCTCTTCACAAGCACAGTGCTGTTTATGACTTCAAGCCTATCAGCCCAATGGCTGGTGTAATAAATGTGAAATGGCTAGCTAGTTAGCTGGGTGTGCGCTAATACCGTTTCAAACGTAGCTCTTCACAAGCACAGCGCTGTTTATGACTTCAAGCCTATCAGCCTAATGGCTGGTGTAACCAATGTGAAATGGCTAGCAAGTTAGCTGGGTGTGCGCTAATACCATTTCAAACGTCACTCGCTTTTAGATTTGGAGTAGTTATTCCTCTTGCGCTCCAAGGGCCGTGGGTTTTGTGGAGCGATGGATAACCCTTCTTCCAGTGTGGCTGTTGTCGATGTGTTCCTGGTTCGAGCCCAGGTAGGGGAGAGAGACGGACGGAAGCTATACTGTTACACTGGCAATACTATAGTGCCAATAAGAACATCCAATAGTCAAAGGTATATGAAATACAAATGGTAGAGAGAGACAAATAGTCCTATAAATACTATATTAACTACAACCTTAAACCTCTTACCTTTGGAATATTGAAGTATCATGTTAAAAGGAACCACCAACTTTCATATGTTCTCATGAGCAAGGAAGTTAAACGTTATCTTTTTTACAAGGCACATATTTTACATGGCACACATTTTTACATGGCACACATTTTTACATGGCACACATTTTTACATGGCACATATATGGCACATATTGCATATTGGCAAATATTACTTTCTTCTCCAACACTTTGTTTTTGCATTATTTGAACAAATTGAACATGTTTCATTATTTATTTGATTTTATTGATGTATTATATTAAGTTAAAATAAGTGTTCATTCAGTATTGTTGTAATTGTCATTATTACAAATCAATAAAAAAATTGGCTGATTAATCGGTATCGGCTTTTTTGGTCCTCCAATAATTGGTATCGGTATCGGCGTTCTAAAATCATCATGTGAGGAATTAACTTTGATTTTCTATAGTGTGTGTGTTTACCAGAAACAGTAATGTGAAGAACAACATGACCTGCACCAAAGTCAGATTAATATATAGGCCAAGGACTAGATAAAGTATATTTTTACCTGGATTTCTTTCCTTATTGTAGGCTACTACTTTCACTGCATTTAGTCTTAAAATATTTGGTTGTTTACTACACTACCTTACTCATTCTGTTTATGGCCTCACATGTGAATCCTTAAAGAGATGAGTGGAGCTAAGGCTTAACAGGGTGTTAATGATGCTGAATGGGTGTAGACAAAGAAGGGTTCATTAAAAACTGAACCCAAACTGTCAAGGCCTGTTTCTTAAAAATGCAGTTACAAGTTTATCAACTTTCAAAGCAGCATTACTTTCCCATTGTTCCTCCGATTGCAGTATATGATATAACATTTTGAAGTTCTGAGTTGGTAAGTTTATTCAATGTCAGAAACATCATTTCTAATTTTAGAACATAGACCGAAAAGACATGGGGGTCACATGTTATGCTACTCAGAGTTTGCTGCACGCACAAAACAATTATTGGACATCAAGGCTCTTGATCCAAGAGGGGATTCTCTGCTGTTACCAAGATAAGCTTTTGCACAAAGCTAACCACTTAGCTAAATAACTAACTACTAAGTTAGCAAAACAAATGCACAACAGCTGAGAGTTTAGCACATTTTAGATACTTAGTTAAAATATATTTAGCTGGCAAACATTTACTGTAGTTGTGAAAATGTTCATAATGTAACTAGATCCCTGACGTGTGCTGTACAACAGTGAGTGACTCACAAGGCTCCAGTCTCATCATAGTGTTCTTGTACTATCGGTAAGCTTCGTAATGTCAAATAATGTAACAGGTGAAATTAAGAACGTGATATGCTAACGATTTGCACAAGTTGACTGCAGGTATTTACTTTAGTAGCTAGAAATATTCCAATTTAATTTTAAAAAATCAAAGAAATAGTTTCAACGCTATTGACGTATTAAAAAAACATCCCGTGGCTATTTCCAAATACCCTGGTATATGGTATTTATGGTCTACCGCCCAAGCCTATAGTGCATATTGATGTGTACTGGTGTATGCAGGGCTCATCTGTCACGGGCGTCGTCGTGGAAATGACCGGATCAAGGTGCAGCGTTGTGAGCGTACATTTTACTTTATTTATGTAAATGTCGCCAACAAAACAAGAAACAAATAAATGACTGTGAAGCTTACTAGGGCTGTAGTGCCTCTAACAAAGGTAACTAACCACAAAATACAAAGGAAAAAAGGCTGCCTAAGTATGATTCCCAATCAGAGACAACGATAGACAGCTGTCCCTGAATGAGAACCATACCCGGCCAAAACATAGAAACAGAAAACATAGAAGTAAAGAAACTAGAATGCCCACCCTAGTCACACCCTGGCCTACCCCAAATAGAGAATAAAAGCCTCTCTATGGCCAGGGCGTGACAACATCTGTAAAATACATCCTCTATATTGATGTGGCAACTCAGGGAGTCCAAGTCCAACTCACAGGATCTGACCACAAGATAGATTCAGACTATAACATGTAATGAAAAACAACGTTGATGTAAAATAACATTCCAGCTCAGCGCAGGCTCTAACCAAATGAGGGCCCTTGCAAGTTCCTTTTGATACACTAAACCCAAACTATTAACACGAGGCCCTAGACATAAATACACCTATCTCTGTTTCTCACTTTAAGACCCTCTAACAGCCTGTGGTTGTCAGTGGTTACGTGGTTGTCAGTGGTACACTATATCCGTTGGTTACCAGACGAGAGCCCCCCCACCCAGAAATATGACGTCTGGCATTCTATTGAGTTGCAGACCATAAGTGGAAATGGCCGCCATGAATCATGAAAATGCATTTTCCCATTTCCATTATGGAAGAGAGTACACACACAGAGATTTATGCGGCCTCCTGCATTTCTTTTTTTCTTTCTCACCCCCTCTTAATCGCCATGTTCTCTCTCCCTCCTTTCCATTCTAACAGTACATCGGGCAATGCTTCCATTGGTAAAAGCGAGCCCTGCCTGATAACAAGAAAAACATTTTAGTTCCTGTTAGACATTTTTGAACATGACTTAAACTTAAGCCTATGCGACATTAACCTATTAAAAAATAGCACTGTAGCAATGAGGTTTGTGCAGTAGGCTACAGGCCAATACATTATCACCACAATTTAGCTTTGCTTGAATTGCCTTTTTATTCAAACCATTTAACTTCTCTAGGGTAGGGGGCAGCATTCAGAATTTTGGATGAAAAGCATGCCCAAATTAAAAGGCCTGCTACTCCACCCCAGACGATATGATATGCATATAACTGGTATATTTGGATAGATAACACTCTAAAGTTTCCAAAACTGTTCAAAAGTGTCTGTGAGTATAACATACCTGATTTAGCAGGCGAAAACCTGAGAAAAATCCATTCAGGAAGTAGTTTTTTGTTGGTTTTGTAGTTTTCTATTCAATGCCATTACAGTATCCATTGACTTAGGACTCCATTTGCAGTTCATAAGCCTTCCACTAGATGTAAACAGTCTTTAGAAATCGTTTCAGGCTTGTATTCTTATAAATTAGGAAGTAAGAGCAGTCTGAACGAGTGGACCCTAACGTGTCCCAGAGTTTTTTCAGGCGCATGTGCATTTCTTGTTTACCTTTTATATTGATGACGTTACTGTCCGGTTTAAATATTATAGATCATTTAGGCTAAAAAACAACCTGAGGGTTGGATACAAACATCGTTTGACATGTTTCTATGAACTTTACGGATACAATTTGGGTTTTTTGTCTGATTGTTTTGACTGAGTTTGAGCCTGTGGATTACTGAAGAAAACGCGCTAACAAAACTGAGGTTTTTGGATAGAAAGAGACTTCATCGAACAAAAGGAACATTTATTGAGTAAATTAATGTCTTCTGTTTGCCACCATATGAAGATCATCAAAGGTAAGAGATTAATTTTATCTCTATTTCTGAGTTTTGTAACGCTTCTGCTTGGCTGGTTACTGTTTGTAATATTTTGTCAACTGGGCTATGTTCTGGGCTAGGTATGTTTTGGGCTAGGTATGCTTTCGCCGAAAAGCATTTTATAAATATGACACTGTGGTTGGTTTAACAAGAAGTTAATCTTTAAACCTATGTAAAATATGTTTTGTTTTCTGAATTTTTACAATGAGCATTTCTGTAATTAAATTTGGCACTCTGCAACCTCACTGGATGTTGGCCAGATGGGACGCTAGCGTCCCACATACCCTAGAGTGGTAAAAAGATCTATATATTTCATAATTTGAGGTAAACTATATGATCACACCTGTAATAGATCAGTTGTTGTATTACTTGTGAGGCACAGCTGAGTGAGCATACATTTGCTTTTTATTTTACTGGGCTGATGGCGCATGTATCTGATGGACAGTCTCAACAGCCTCTCAACGGCCCTCCTCTCTCCCTTCACTCCGCTGTCACTGGCCAAAAAAGAAATACCATCTTCAAGCTGATGGCGAAACTTGAATCGCACCACATTATTTCTGCCTCAGAAACAAATTCATGTTGTTACTCCTATGACCAGAGCAGGTGAAATATTCCTCTATATAACCAAAATACCCAACCCCCAAATAATAACAATGCAAGCCTATGGATACACTTTCCTACTCATTCATTACAACTGCAGTGCTGCTTGCAGTGCAAGTAGGAAGAAAGCAAGTTTTATGGGTTATAAAAGTGTTGAATAAAAAGTGATGACAGTGCTGAGTAAGAACTTAAACTCACTCATGAAAACAGCAGCTGTTTGTTGTATTCATTTAGTTTAAACGTTTTGAAATCTCACATGATCAACTTTTCTGTAGACTTCTTTTATACCTGCTACATTACTGCAAATATGGTAATCGTAGCCATCCTATTGGAGAGCGGTAGTGCACTTGATTGGCTCTCTGGGCCTGACAGGAAGGTTTGTACATTCAGACACACGTAATGGTTCAAAATTGGAACACTTCGCCCGACCTGGTGCGCAGGGAAGCTGAACCAGCAGCACCCACTGTCAACAGTGCGAGACAAATAAAAGCAATTTGGAACGCAAGGCTTTATTGTTGGGCTTTTTACAAAAATGCCTTGGAGATTGACCAGTCGATTGTGATCAACCAGTTGGTGATGGGATGAAGTCAATGTGATGACGATCATCACATTATCAGTACAAGTCAGGGGTAAAAGCTATTTGTGACCCGTTTCAGGAAACTATGCATATGTCGCGGGTCACTACTTCACAGGAGAGTCATTTGAACGTCAACTTTTTGGGAGAAATTACTATATGTGAGAACTTTCATGTGCCTTCATAAAAAACGTGTATGCCATCTGTAAATATGGATACAATTGTCCAATTACAAGACTAGTTGGTTTATCCACAGAAAAAGTCAGCAACCTTTCCGCTAGCCATGATTGGCTGAGATAATATGTGGGTTGGACATGTGAGAGATGAGTTTGGATTGGCCTTCCAAATAGCACGCTTCTGTCTATTTGAGTTGCTCAATATGTCTAGGTAATCCTGTCTAACGCTGCTTATAAAAAAGTATTGTGTATTTGTGTATTGTGTATTAAAACTGCTAGCTAATGTTACGTGTATGATCTTATTATTTGACCAGTTGGTGATGGGATGAAGATCATCACATTTACAGTACAAGTCAGGGCTACAAGCTATTCGTGACCCATTTCAGGAAACTAGCACAGTCAGTATAGTCAGCTCAGCTATCCCCATTGAGACCGAGTCTATGCCTCGACCAACGTTGGGCAAATCTAAACATGGCGGTGTTCACCTTAACAATCTCACTAGAATAAAGACCTCATCCATTCCTCCCATTATTGAAAGAGATCGTGATACCTCACATCTCAAAATAGGGCTACTTAATGTCATATCCCTCACTTCAAAGGCAGTTATAGTCAATTAACTAATTACTGATCATAATCTTGATGTGATTGGCCTGACTGAAACATGGCTTAAGCCTGATGAATTTACTGTGTTAAACGAGGCCTCATGTTGTTGCTAACATTTACAATAGCAAATTCAATTTACAAAGAAAATACAAATGTTTTCGTCTTTTGAGCTTCTAGTCATGAAATCTATGCAGCCTACTCAATCACTTTTAATAGCTACTGTTTACAGGCCTCCTGGGCCATATACAGCGTTCCACACTGAGTTCCCTGAATTCCTATCGGAACTTGTAGTCATAGCAGATAATATTATAATTTTTGGAAAAGTCCACAGACCCACTCCAAAAGGCTTTCGGAGCCATCATCGACTCAGTGAGTTTGTCCAACATGTCTCTGGACCTACTCACTGTCACAGTCATACTCTGGACCTAGTTTTGTCCCATGGAATAAATGTTGTGGATCTTAATGTGTTTCCTCATAATCACAACAAATAATCTGCTCAGACCCCAACCAAGCAGCATTTCGTGCTATAAATTCTCAGACAACCCAAAGATTCCTTGATGCCCTTCCAGGACTCTCTCTGCCTACCCAAGGACGTCAGAGGACAAAAATCAGTTAACCATTCATGAAAATAGTCATGGTCTCTAAAACTTCAAGCTGCATACTGGACCCTATTCCAACTAAACTACTGAAAGAGCTGCTTCCTGCGCTTGGCCCTCCTATGTTGAACATAATAAATGGCTCTCTATCCACCGGATGTGTACCAAACTCACTAAAAGTAGCAGTAATAAAGCCTCACTTGAAAAAGCCAAACCTTGACCCAGAAAATATTTAAAAAACTATCGGTCTATATCAAATCTTCCATTCCTCTAAAAACATTTTGAAAAAGCTGTTGCACAGCAACTCACTGCCTTCCTGAAGACAAATGATGTATATGAAATGCTTCAGTCTGGTTTTAGACCCCATCATAGCACTGAGACTGCACTTGTGAAGGTGGTAAATTACCTTTTGATGGCGCCAGACCGAGGCTCTGCATCTGTCCTCGTGCTCCTAGACCTTAGTGCTGCTTTTGATACCATCGATCACCACATTCTTTTGGAGAGATTGGAAACCCAAATTGGCCTACACGGACAAGTTCTGGCCTGGTTGAGTTCTTATCTGCCGGAAAGATATGTTTGTCTCAGTGAATAGATTGTCCTCTGACAAATTAACTGTACATTTCGGTGTTCCTCAATGTTCCGTTTTAGTACCACTATTGTTTTCATTATATATTTTATCTCTAGGGGATGTCATTCGAAAACAATGTTAACTTTCACTGCCATGCGCATGACACACAGCTGTACATTTTAATGAAACATGGTGAAGCCCCAAACTTGCTCTCGCTAGAAGCCTGTGTTTCAGACATAAGGAAGTGGATGGCTGCAAACTTTCTACTTTTAAAGTCAGACAAAACAGAGATGCTTGTTCTAGGTCCCAAGAAACAAATAGACCTTCTGTTGAATCTGACAAATAATCTTGATGGCTGTACAGTCGTCTCAAATAAAACTGTGAAGAAACTCGGCGTTACTCTGGACCCTGATTTCTCTTTTGATGAACATATCAAGACTGTTTCAATGACATTTTTTTTCATCTACTTAACATGGAAAAAACTAGAAATGTTCCGTCCAAAAATGATGCAGAAAAATGTATCCATGCTTTTGTTACTTCTAGGTTAGACTACCGCAATGCTCTTCTTTCCGGCTGTCCGGATAAATCACTAAATAATATTCAGTTAATGCTAAATACGGCTGCTAGAATCCTGACTAGAACCAAAAAATGTGATCATATTACTCCAGTGCTAGCCTCCCAACACTGGCTTCCTGTTAATAAGGCAAAGGCTGATTTCAAGGTTTTACTGCTAACCTACAAAGCATTACATGGGCTTGCTCCTACCTATCTTTCCGATTTGGTCCTGCCGTACATACCTACATGTACGCTACGGACACAAGATGCAGGCCTCCTAATTGTCCCTAGAATTTCTAAGCAAACAGCTGGAGGCAGGGCTTTCTCCTATAGAGCTAAATTTTTATGGAAAGGTGTGCCTACCCATGTGAGAGACACAGACTCGGTCTCAACCTTTAAGTCTTTACTGAAGACTCATCTCTTCCGTAGGTCATATGATTGAGTGTAGTCTGGCCCAGGAGGGTGAAGGTGAACAGAAAGGCTCTGGAGCAACGAACCACCCTTGCTGTTTCTGCCTGGTCGCTACCCCTCTCTCCACGGGGATTCTCTGTCTCTAACGCTATTACAGGGGCTGAGTCACATGCTTACTGGTGCTCTTCCATGCCGTCCCTAAGATGGGTGTGTCACTTGAGTGGGTTGAGTCACTGACGTGATCTTCCTGTCTGGGTTGGTGCTCCCCCCTTGGGTTGTGCCGTGGCGGAGATCTTTGCCGGCTATACTCAGCCTTGTAACACGATGGTAAGTTGGTGGTTGAAGATATCCCTCTAGTGGTGTGGGGGCTGTGCTATGGCAAAGAGGGTGGGGTTATATCCTGCCTGTTTGGCCCTGTCCGGGGATATCATCGGATGGGGCCACATTGTCTCCTGACCCCTCCTGTCTCAGCCTCCAGTATTTATGGTGCAGTAGTTTATGTGTCGGGGGGCTAGGGTAAGTCTGTTATATCTGGAGTACTTCTCTTGTCTTATCTGGTGTCCTGTGTGAATTTAAGTATGCTCTCTCTAATTTTCTATTTCTTTCTTTCTTTCTCTCTCTCTCTCGGAGGACCTGAGCCCTAGGACCATGCCTCAGTACTACCTGGCGTGATGACAACTTGCTGTCCCCAGTCCACCTGGCCGTGCTGCTGCTCCAGTTTCAACTGTTCTGCCTGTGGCTATGGAACCCTGACCTGTTCACCGGACGTGCTACCTGTCCCAGACCTGCTGTTTTCAACTCTTTAGAGACAGCAGGAGTGGTAGAGATACTCTTAATGATTGGCCATGAAAAGCCAACTGACATTTACTCCTGAGGTGCTGACTTGTTGCACCCTCAACAACTACTGTGATTATTATTATTTGACCAAGCTGGTCATATATGAACATTTGAACATCTTGGCCATGTTCTGTTATAATCTCCACCAGGCACAGCCAGAACAGTACTGGCCAACAGATATAGCCCTTGGTTCTCCCCAGACCTGACTGCCCTTAACCAACACAAAAACATCCTATGGCGTTCTGCATTAGCATCGAACAGCCCCCCGTGATATGCAGCTATTCGGGGGAAGCTAGAACCCGTTATACACAGGCAGTTAGAAAAGCCAAGGCTAGCTTTTTCAAGCAGAAATTTGCTTCCTGCAACACTAACTCAAAAAAGTTCTGGGACACTGTAAAGTCCATGGAGAATAAGAACACCTCCTCCCAGCTGCCCACTGCACTGAAGATAGGAAACACTGTCACCACTGATAAATCCACCATAATTGAAAATTTCAATAAGCATTTTTCTACGGCTGGCCATGCTTTCCACCTGGCTACTCCTACCCCGGTCAACAGCACTGCACCCCCAACAGCAACTCGCCCAAGCCTTCCCCATTTCTCCTTCTCCCAAATCCATTCAGCTGATGTTCTGAAAGAGCTGAAAAATCTGGACCCCTACAAATCAGCCGGGCTAGACAATCTGGACCCTTTCTTTCTAAAATTATCTGCCAAAATTGTTGCCACCCCTATTACTAGCCTGTTCAACCTCTCTTTCGTGTCGTCTGAGATTCCCAAAGATTGGAAAGCAGCTGCGGTCATCCCCCTCTTCAAAGGGGGGGACACTCTTGACCCAAACTGCTACAGACCTATATCTATCCTACCATGCCTTTCTAAGGTCTTCGAAAGCCAAGTCAACAAACAGATTACCGACCATTTCGAATCTCACCATACCTTCTCTGCTATGCAATCTGGTTTCAGAGCTGGTCATGGGTGCACCTCAGCCACGCTCAAGGTCCTAAACGATATCTTAACCGCCATTGATAAGAAACATTACTGTGCAGCCGTATTCATTGATCTGGCCAAGGCTTTCGATTCTGTCAACCATCACATCCTCATCGGCAGACTCGACAGCCTTGGTTTCTCAAATGATTGCCTCGCCTGGTTCACCAACTACTTCTCTGATAGAGTTCAGTGTGTCAAATCGGAGGGTCTGCTGTCCGGACCTCTGGCAGTCTCTATGGGGGTGCCACAGGGTTCAATTCTTGGACCGACTCTCTTCTCTGTATACATCAATGAGGTCGCTCTTGCTGCTGGTGAGTCCCTGATCCACCTCTACGCAGACGACACCATTCTGTATACTTCCGGCCCTTCTTTGGACACTGTGTTAACAACCCTCCAGGCAAGCTTCAATGCCATACAACTCTCCTTCCGTGGCCTCCAATTGCTCTTAAATACAAGTAAAACTAAATGCATGCTCTTCAACCGATCGCTACCTGCACCTACCCGCCTGTCCAACATCACTACTCTGGACGGCTCTGACTTAGAATACGTGGACAACTACAAATACTTAGTTGTCTGGTTAGACTGTAAACTCTCCTTCCAGACCCATATCAAACATCTCCAATCCAAAGTTAAATCTAGAATTGGCTTCCTATTTCGCAACAAAGCATCCTTCACTCATGCTGCCAAACATACCCTTGTAAAACTGACCATCCTACCAATCCTCGACTTTGGCGATGTCATTTACAAAATAGCCTCCAATACCCTATTCAACAAATTGGATGCAGTCTATCAGAGTGCAATCCGTTTTGTCACCAAAGCCCCATATACTACCCACCATTGCGACCTGTACGCTCTCGTTGGCTGGCCCTCGCTTCATACTCGTCGCCAAACCCACTGGCTCCATGTCATCTACAAGACCCTGCTAGGTAAAGTCCCCCCTTATCTCAGCTCGCTGGTCACCATAGCATCTCCCACCTGTAGCACACGTTCCAGCAGGTATATCTCTCTAGTCACCCCCAAAACCAATTCTTTCTTTGGCCGCCTCTCCTTCCAGTTCTCTGCTGCCAATGACTGGAACGAACTACAAAAATCTCTGAAACTAGAAACACTTATCTCCCTCACTAGCTTTAAGCACCAACTGTCAGAGCATCTTACAGATTACTGCACCTGTACATAGCCCACCTATAATTTAGCCCAAACAACTACCTCTTTCCCAACTGTATTTAATTTATTTATTTATTTTGCTCCTTTGCACCCCATTATTTTTATTTCTACTTTGCACATTCTTCCATTGCAAAACTACCATTCCAGTGTTT
Source organism: Oncorhynchus gorbuscha (assembly GCF_021184085.1). NCBI lineage: Eukaryota > Metazoa > Chordata > Actinopteri > Salmoniformes > Salmonidae > Oncorhynchus > Oncorhynchus gorbuscha. The sequence continues at coordinate 79,220,811 of NC_060177.1, read as the reverse complement.
TACTTGCCATATTGTATTTACTTTGCCACCATGGCCTTTTTTGCCTTTACCTCCCTTTTCACCTTATTTGCTCACATTGTATATAGACTTGTTTATACTGTATTATTGACTGTATGTTTGTTTTACTCCATGTGTAACTCTGTGTCGTTGTATCTGTCGAACTGCTTTGCTTTATCTTGGCCAGGTCGCAATTGTAAATGAGAACTTGTTCTCAACTTGCCTACCTGGTTAAATAAAGGTGAAATAAAATAAAAAATAAAATAAAATAGCCTGGTTCCTCTCTAGGTTTCTTCCTAGGTTTTGGCCTTTCTATGGAGTATTTCTAGCCACGGTGCTTCTACACCTGCATTGCTTGCTATTTGGGGTTTTAGGCTGGGGTTCTGTACAGCACTTTGAGATATCAGCTGTGTTACGATAAATGAGTGAAGAGGTGTGGAGTCAGGCGCAGAGAGCAAAAGATGTGGGAAAAACAACACGCTTTAATGTCCCGGAAACATAACATGTACAAAAGTGGAAACACAAATGAACAGAAATATAAACGGACAGCGTGAAACCCAAATGCCAACAAAAATACACTCAAACAACAAAACAGACGAACAAGCCCGCACGAAACAGAAGCGGGCTAAACAGACTATATATAACCCTATCCTAACAACCAAACTAGAAACAGGTGCTACCAATTAGACAAAACTAAACGAACACAGAACAACGAATCGGCGATAGCTAGTAGACCGGCGACGACGACCGCCGAGCGCCACCCAAACAAGAAGGGGAGTCACCTTCGGTAATATTTGTGACAAGCTGATGTAAGAAGGGCTATATAAATACATTTGATTTGATATTCGTATCACAGAGCCTTTTGCTTGCCTAGCTGTAGCCTGATGTTAGCTAGCTAACATTGTACCTGGTTGGTTAGCTACCTTAAAATTCATGCAGGGTAGTAACGTCATGAGTTGGGATTATGATTAATTGTTTACCTAGCTAGCTAGCTAACTAATGTTAGCTGGATGGCTCGGTAGCTAACGTTACGTGTATGATCTTATTATTAATATCTCAGCCATTTGCTTGGATAGCTATAACCTAATGTTACCTAGCTAACATTGAACCTGGTTGCTTAGCTACCTGCAGATTTTAGCAGGGTGGAAATGGCATGATCTTAGATTATGGTCCATTGTTAGATTAGCTAGCTAGCTACATGTCTTAACAAAATACTTCAAGATGCAAGTAACCATTTCGGGTGCGTTCGTAAATTCATTCTGGCAATCTGCTCCGATTTCACAGCACTCTCATCTGGGTGTGCCAGAGCTCAGAATAACTGATGAATTTTCCAATGCTCAACACCCGGTGAATATGGCGGGTGTCAGTAAACGTTGGCAAAAAATGTAATCGTTGCCAGCAGCACAGTTAGAGACACCAACGCTCTGCATAACATGAAAACAGCCTAACCAGTGGCGAGTAAAATGGTCAGACTGGGGTGTTCTCTCATTGGTCTGGATGTAGGTATCAAGATAGTCAATGTTAGGCAGTTAGCTCGGGTGCTTTACTGCCATTGTGTGGTCAGAACATCCATATCAACCAAACTCATCGACCAGAGCGTCCAGTGTGCATGCTGAACACTCCGAGAGCGAAATGCTCTGAATTTACGAACGGATAATCTGACAGCATGATTACAGTCACCATCAAACCATCATAGCCTAACTAGCCCTGCTAGGGCGAGTAATGTTCAGTGAGCTGTTCTCTCATTTGTGTCTGGAAATAGCTTGCAAGTTAGCTTGTGTGCTTGACTGCTGTTGTTAGTACAGAACGCTCAGATCAACCCTTACAGAGATGTGTGGAACTAAAGATTAAGAGGGAGTGAAAGATGCTGAATGGGTGTAGACAAAGAAGGGCTCTCTAGTAAACATTTGCGTCCATTTTCTAATAAGGGAGTTTATCAACATTCAAAACAGAGTTACTTTCCCTTTGTTCCTCAACTGTAGTGTATGATATACTGTTTAGTCTCTGCTATTATCCAATGTAATAAACATAATTTCAAATTTTGCTACACAATTTGAGCTGGTCAGTCAAATTTACAATGCATTCGGAAAGTATTCAGACCCCTTGACTTTTTCCACATTTTGTTATGTTACAAACATTCCCCCCCACCTCATCAATCTACACACAATACCCCATAATGACAAAGCAAAAAAGAAACATTTCTAAAAACCTGTTTTCACTTTGTCATTATGGGGTATTGTGTGTAAAAATGTGTTTTTAAATCAATTTTTTGAATAAGGCTGCAATGTAACAAAATGTGGAAAAAAGGGAGGGGTCTGAATACTTTCCTAATGCACTGTAGAAAAGCACATCACATGTTGTAATTGCATTGCATTGTTGTTATGTTGACCATATGGAATAGAAGCGGGTAACAGCTTGGTTGGTTTTACAGCCTAACTCCCACTTACCCAACATCATGTGTTTGTGACCTTGGAATTCCAAGCAAGCAGCACACAGACCATAACCCTCCTGTTGTGTTCATTTCATGTTCATTAATTATGTGTTCCCGGTCCAAAATGACCACCCCATTATTGCTGATTATTAATCCATATATTATCACCTAATATTGTGTTAGATCATTTTATCAATTTAAGTTTTTGTGTACATTAGAATTTTTGAACTTCTATTTGCTATTTATGGCCTGTAGGCCTCATTGACCTGAGCTCATTCAACTTGTTTTTGACAAAAAATAGCATAAAGTATGTATTATTTTGACGATAACAAATACTCAGATGAAGCATATAGTGCTATTTATCACAGACTACTTTGTGTCAAACTTTAACAAGGACTGTCTCCACTTCATCAGTGTCATGATCAAAGATATGATCAAGAGCCTCACACACTGTATATCTTTTGGTCATTGTGCTGCCGCAGAATGAATTGTGAGCAAAGCCTCAAAAAAGCTTTATATACCAGAGCTGCGAGAAAAGTTCAATATATTATTGAATCAATGTTGCAATTGTTTGTGAGAATGCCAACAGGTATGGTTCCTGTGGAGGAAAGATTCTATTAGGTACAGGTTCCCGTGGGGGTTACCATGAAAGCCAAGAAGGTGTGTGTGTGTGAGTGTGTGTGTGTGTGTGTGTGTGTGTGTGTGTGTGTGTGTGTGTGTGTGTGTGTGTGTGTGTGTGTGTGTGTGTGTGTGTGTGTGTGTGTGTGTGTGTGTGTGTGTGTGTGTGTGTGTGTGTGTGTGTGTGTGTGTGTGTGTGCTCAAACACATGCGTGTAGGGGTCTGGGAAAGGAAGTGTATCCATCTGTTGAATGGACATATGCCCGAACAAAATTTTATACACTAATTGTAGTCTCACCCATTAATTTCTAATGACCGATCATTTTTGACGGGGGAACACCACAGGTGTTCAAAAGTTAAATAAAACACCCAACATTTTTGAAAATCATCAAAATGCATTTTGTTTGTTCAGATGCCCTGTGTGGACCAAGTCATGGAACCTTATGACAATCATATTAAATTAACTACATTTTTCAGAGATAAAACTTGTAAATCGGTCCAATTTGACCGGAACACAGCTGGAGGGTTAAGATACATATGCAACTACTTCTCAGGGAGCACACTTTGCTACTTTCCATAAACATACACCACTAATTGTAATTTCAGTTAGAGTTGTCATTGTTTTAAAGTATGTGCAGTCATAATCCAACAACCAGGCCTCATTTACCTTCCTAGCATCGCCTGTGGCGCACCAGACCAAGCAGGAGCCAGACAGTATAATGCATTTGAAATTAAGATTCTTCTCCATTTAACTAATTTCACATTAATCTAATCAAATAAATGCAAGGGAACATGCTCACATGGAGTTTCAAGCACAATGCACTACTTATGTTGTCTAGTTCATGTGCAATATACTGTATTTTTGCATACATTCATGATATATGTCTCACCATGCCAACTCTTTTCTCTTGCTCTCTTTCTCTTTATTTTTTATGATTGTTTTGAAAACATAAAGATCATGCACATTCAATCGGGAGGTAAGTGGAAGAGCTTCTAAATCAAGAAACCAGAGCACCGTTCCTTGAATGGTCTTGAGTGGAGCTTTCGGTCAGACAGGACTGCCACAATGAGGGGTTACCATGCAACCAATAACCACAATTATTCATCTTGGAGACAATTTTGTTCCTCCAGCGTTGCTTCAGATTACCAACCAGGGTTATAAGAGCTTTTAAAACAATGAGGGAAAACAATAGGAAGTGGATTTCTATCCAACTGTGCCTCCATGAAAACCAGACAAGTTATTTACACTACAGTTCAAAACTTTGGGATCACTTTGAAATGTCCCTGTTTTTGAAAGAAAGCAACAACAAAAATTGTCCGTTAAAATAACATCAAATTGATCAGAAATACAGTGTAGACATTGTTAATGTTGTAAATGACTATTGTAGCTGGAAATTGCAGATCTTTTATGAAATATCATCAAAAACTTTTGCAATTATGTTAGCACAGCTGAAAACTGTTGTTCTGATTAAAGAAGCAATAAAACTGTCCTTCTTTAGACTAGTTGGGTATCTGGAGCGTCAGCATTTGTGGGTTTGATTACAGGCTCAAAATTGCCAGAAACAAATAACTTTCTGAAACTCGTCAGTCTATACTTGTTCTGAGAAATGAAGGCCATTCCATGTGGGAAATTGCCAAGAATTGGAAGATCTCGTACAACGCTGTGACTACTCCCTTCACAGAACAGAGCAAACATGGCTCTAACCAGAATAGAAAGAGTGGGAGGCCCCGGTGCACAACTGAGCGAGAGGACAAGTACATTAGAGATACTAGTTTAAGAAACAGACGCCTCACAAGTCCTCAACTGGCAGCTTCATTAAATAGTACCCACAAAACACAAGTCTCAACATCAACAGTGAAGAGGCGAGCGACTCCGGGATGCTGGCCTTCTAGGCAGAGTTGCAAAGAAAAAGCCATATCTCTGTCCGGTGGCTGTGTTCTTATGCCCATCTTAATATTTTCATTTTATTGGCCAGTCTGAGATATGGTGGAAGGCCTGCTCCCTCCAAGACCTGTCAATCACGGTTCATAACTACACGGTGTCCCCGTTCCAAATTGCAAAGAACCTTGGCATGACCCTGGACAACACCCTGTCATTCTCTGCAAATATCCACGCAGTGACATGTTCATGCTCTACATCTTAAGTAAAGTACAAGCCTACCTCACACAGGAAGTGGCATAGGTCCAAATTCAGACACTTGTCATCTCCTGTCTGGACTACTGCAACTCGCTGTTGGCTGGGCTCCCCACGTGCCACCGAATCCCTGCAATTTGTCCAGAACTCTGCCCGCCTGGTGTTCAACCTTCCCAAATTCTCCCATGTCACCCTGCTCTGCCAATCACTCGACTGGTTTCCAGTTGAAGCTCGCATCCACTACAAGACCATGGCACTTGCCTATGGAGCAAAAACCCTACACCCCAACGCCCTGCCACTCAACCCAGTTCAAGCTCTTCTCTGTCCTGACACCCCAATTGTAGAAACAAGCTTCTCCCTGAAGACAGGGCAGCAGATTCCCTACCCCAAAATAAGAATGATAATAAATCAAATGCTTTTCATGAACTAACACTTGCATTTGACTTTGCTGATAGCTACTTTATTGAGGAAAAAATTATGTATACTAACCATGTTTCCAACCACAGTTTTTATGTGAGTAAAGTCATACAATATAAAAAATATAATAATGACAGCTGTGATGGAAACAGGAAGATTTGGTCCAATTTTATAAATGGTGACAGATAATTTGTTTATTCAACATAAAATGTATTATGTGAGATAACAGGCATTGGAAATGCCTTAATGCACAAACATGTACTGTATGTGCATAAAGGACAAGAAGTCAGAAAATGACCAAGGGTCTTGCAATACAGACAACTCTTTGTGTTGATCCTGTATTGCCGTTCCGCTGGCGATAGCCCAGCTCTAGCTAGTTGCACAGCTTCTCTCCAAGAACCCCTCCAGACTAACGCATATGGCCGGCTGCTGTTCCCATACAGCAGTAGCCTAGGTGAGAGCCCTTCCGAACATCAACATGATGTGATAGACTACCTTGGAGCGATCCGAAAGGGAAGGAGGAGGGCGGAAGCGCGAAATTGAGGGCACACTGAGCTAGAAACACCTGACAGGTGCTCGACTCTCCATTAAAGCGTTTCAGGGGGGTAAACGGGGCTCTCGAGAAGGTGGAGTTGCTGATGAGACAGCGCTGCTAGCAGCTGAGCTGCTGCAGGGTTACCACCGTGGTAGACTGACTCCCAGACAGCCCACGGAATTGCTATAAGGTCCCGAAGCAGTTCTCCCGTTGGAGGCTTAGGAGGAGAGCTGGCCCTGGTCTGCTAGGTCAGTCATGGCCAGTTTGTACTATCACACATCAAGGTAAGACCCAAGTGCAGACCATGTGAAGTAAAAATGTTTACTGTAACACCAGGGGCAGGCAACGGCAAGTCAAGGGAGGCAGGCTCAGGGTCAGGGACAGGCAGAGTTCCGTAATCCAGAGGTTGAGCAAAGGTACCGGACGGCAGGCAGACTCAGGGTCCGGAATGGGCAGAGTGGTCAGGTGGGCGGTTACAAGGTCAGGACAGGCAAGGGTCAAAAACCAATAGCATGAGAGAAAGAGAGTCAGGGAAAAAGACAAGAGCTGACAGGACACAAGAGACCAGGGGCAGTCAGACATGGGTTTTAACTCTACACAGAAACGGTAGGGAAAATGTGGAGGGTACAGGTAAATAGAGAATGAACAGCAGAGGGGTTAATGAAGGGGTTAATGATATATTGTGAGTACAATAGCGTTTGGGTTTCGTCCGGCTTTGTTCTATGGTGTTTAAATAAATTCAGTAGATCTAAACCTGTGACTGCCTCCTGCCTACTCCTCTCTACATCAGTGACAGAATGACCGACACAAGAAAACCGGAATCAGCAGGACAGCCCATACTCTCTGCTATAGGAGCGAAGCTCCTCCACCACGACTCGTGCCTGGAGCGCCTAGGGACTGACATGGATGCGGTGTTCCGGGCCATACGCCAACTGCAGGCCACCACACCACCTTCCCAGCTCCCGGGGTCGTTCTAGCCAACCCGCCACCAGCTACATTACCCGGTCTGATCAGCCACATCCACCTGCCCCTTCCAGAGCAATTTGACTGCACTCCTGATCATTGTAGGGGGTTTCTCCTGCAGTGTGTCCTCCACCTGGCCCGTCATGCCGGAGTAGCCTCCAAGAGGGACAGGGTGACCTTGGTGATCTTGGTGCTGACAGGCAGGCCTCTGGAGTGGGCACACGCCATCTGGGAGAGGGATGGACCAGAAGTGCATTCCCATGAGCCCTTCACCAAATTCTTCCGTGCCATCTTCAATCACCCTACAGAGAGCCGAGAGGGAGATGAACATCTCCTCCATCTACGCCTAGGGTCAAGGACAATGTCCGAGTACGCTATGGATTTCTGGATGGTGGCTGTGTCCACTGGCTGGAACGACCAGGCCCTGTTGACGGTTTTCTGCAGCAGGCTACAGGTGGACGTCCAGACCGAGCTGGCCTGTCATAATGAGCACCTCACACTGGACCAGCTCATCGTCACAATCTCCTGCATGCCCGCCCGGGGGTTCAGGTCTCTCCCAGGAATCTCCAGCGAGACTGGGCCATGGAGGTGGGCACGACGCACCCTCTGCTTGAGGAATGTCACTGCTTCCTTCAACAAGGTCTCTGCTCCTACTGCAGGGATCTGGACCACCCCTGGAACACCTGTCCCAGAAGGAGAACCAGACGAGAAAGCGGCAGGCCGAGGAGCGCTTCCGGACCTTCCCAGGTCGGATTGGTTGTGCCCTGCTCCTCTCTGTCCACTCAGCCCGTCCTCCTCCCTGCCACCTTCCCTGACTATCCCATGCCCCCCACTCAGTCCTGCACTAGTGCATTCAGGTTCTGTAGGCAATTTCCTTGACCGGTCAGTGGCCTTATCATTATGCATTCATCTAGTCCCTTGCCCTAGACAACTGTCCCCTAGGAACAGGACTGGTGCGCCTGACCACGATTCCCATTTCCCTCACAGTTACTCTCAACCACTATGAACACATCACTTTCCTCATCTTAGAATCTCCTGCACACCCTGTAGTTTTAGGTTTCCCCTGGCCACATTTACATAACCCCAGTATATCATGAACAGAGAGGAGGTTGTTGGGTTGGTCGCAGGAGTGTCAGGGGAGATGTCTCTCTGTGTCAATCTGTGCCACCTCAGTGGAAAGTCTGAGCAAGGTCGCCCACGACCCTATCTCGGTGGAGTAATGGGAACTACAGGTGGCCTTTTCTAAGGATGACGGATCTACCCTCCCGCAGGGGTACATCTACCCTCTCTTGCATGCAGAGACTGAAGCCATGGAAGCTTACGTCCAGGAGGATTCATCTGTCCATCCACCTCTCCGGCTGTCTCCAGCTTCTTTTTCTTGGAGAAGAAGGAGAGAGGTCTCCGCCCTTGTATCGTTTACCGGACAATGAACAAGGCTACTGTTAAATTCAGTTATCCCATGCCTCTCATGCCCACTGTGATTGAACAGATGCACGGTGCTAAATACTTTACTAAATTGTATTTACGCAGTGGCTACAAACTGGTGTACATCAGAGTCAGATTCGTTTTGGAGAGGGTGATAGGGCATCACCTGTACGCCAAGGCGGAGAAGTGCCTTTTATTTCAGCAGGCGGTCTCATTCCTGGGCTATCAGATATCCACCATGGGAGTGGGGATGAAAGAGCAGAGGGTCAGTGCAGTACGGTCATGGCCTGTTCCATCCAACATCAAGGCAGTGCAGCACTTCCTTGGTTTTGCAAACTATTTCAGGCGCTTTATTAGGGGTTTAGGCACGGTGGTCGCCCCTCTCACCTTCCTCCTGAAGGGAGGTCCTCGACAGCTGTGCTGGATTAGGGAAGCCAACAAAGCCTCCCTCTCTCAAGGAACGTTTTGCTAATGCACCTGTTCTGGCTCACGCTGTACCGTCTCTGCCCTTCATTGTGGAGGTGGATGCCTCTGAGGTTGGAGTAGGGGCTGTTCTCATCCAATGCACTGGATCACCGCCTAAACTCCAACCATGCGGCTTTTACCCGCGGAAGCTGTCGTCTGCGGAGCAATATTACGACGTGGGAGATAGTGAGTTGTTGGCCGTCAAGAAGGCGCTGAAAGCATGGCGGCACTGGCTGGAGGGTGCTAAACACCCATTCATTGTCTGGACGGACCACAAGAACTTGGAGTACATTCGAGCAGCAAAGAGGATGAACCCTCGTCAGGCCAAGTGGGCCATATTCTTTGCCAGGTTTGACTTTACCCTCTCCTACCGGCCGGGATCAAGGAAAGTTAAGGTTAATGCGTTGTCCCGGGTGCATGACACAGAGGATCGAAGGGAGAAGTGACCTCCATTATTCCCCTGTCCCGCATTGTGGCTCCTGTCCTATGGAATGTGGACGTGGGATTCCGTAGGACCCTGCGACAGGAGCCCTCACCTGCCCACTGTCCCGAGAGGCGTATCTACATGCCCTCTGATGCGCGGGAACGTCCCCTCCCCTGCAGACAGAGCAAGGAGCAAGACACATAGACACCTCCCCTATTGAAAGCTCCACCCGCTGCCAGTTCCACAACGACCCTGGTCCCATCTCTCCATGGACTTTGTCACAGACCTTCTACACTCTGACTGGCGCACCACTCTCCTGGTCATGGTGGACCGGTTTTCCAAAGCCTGTCGTTTAATTCCTCTGTCTGGTCTCCCTACGGCCCTTCAGACCAGTGACTGATGTGGTGTACTCCTCAATGCCATCGGAAGAATCCGGGAACATATTCCAGTCTGTGCTAGCAAAACAGTCCTGTGGATAAGCATCTGCTTCATCTGATCACATTTTTATAGACCGAGTCACTTGTGCTTCCAGCTTTGATTTTTGCTTGTAAACAGGAATCAAGAGGATAGAATTATGGTCAGATTTGCTAAATGGAGGGCGAGGGAGTTTGCTTCTCTGTGTGTGGAGTAACTAGAATGATTTTACCTCTAGGTGCACAATTAACATGCTGAATTAGATATTATGGTCTACAGCTTATCATTAGACACTCTACCTCAGGCAAGCAAAACCTTGAGACTTCCTTAGATAACGTGCACCAGCTGTTGTTTACCATTGGTAGGATAAACGTGCTTTCAGTTCATCCCATTTATTTTTCATTGATTGAATGTTAGCTAATGGAAGGCATGGGCAGATTAGCCAGTTGCCTCCTGATCCTCACAAGGCACACTGATCTCTTTACACAAAATCTGCATTTCCTTCTCCATTGAATAACGTGGATATGGGCCTGGTCGGGGGGTCTGTATTATATCCTTCCCGTCCGAATCATTGAAGAAGACCTCTTCGTCCAGTTTGAGGTGAGCAATCGCTGTTCTGATGTCCAGGAGCTATTTTTGGTCACAAGAGATGGTAGCAGCAACATTATGTACAAAACAAGGTATGAACAACACGAAAAAAATAACAAAATTGCATGGTTGGTTAAGAGCTCTCTTACTCCTCTCTATATCATTGACACAAAGACCAGAGTAGGCACATTTTGTATTTAACGCAACAGTCTGTGACAAAACTGTTGGTAGAGTTGAAAATGAGATGGAAACATTGAACATTCGATTTTTATTCAGTACATCATGCACTGGTTTTCATCCTGAGTCAGTTTGGTGAATACACACCACTGATGGGAAAATGCACATATTGTTTTATGCAGATTTGATCAAATTTGCTTGAAAATCTGTTGCTAATTGGATGGAAACGTAGCTACTGACGGTGATATACGATTGTCCCATCTAGCTACCTTAAGATGAATGCACTAACTGTAAATCACTCTGGATAAGAGTGTCTACTAAATGACTAAAATGTAAAAGTTTTACATTTCCAACAGGAAGAAAAAATGTGCCGGTAATATATGTCAGATCTTTTGAACTGTTTGGGAAACAAGCTGTTTTTGCTGTAGCAATGGTGCAAGCATGGGCTATGGCTATCAAATATGCACCCGTTTATGTCTCTAGGCCCTCGAAAACAACTGTACAGTGAAGCCATATCATTACAGCAATTAATATTGTTTTTCGAGGAGCACTGGTGCTCCCATATTAAAATTCCAGGTCGCACAGAAACATATTAGGAGGATATGCGACCAAAATGGTGGCACCTTAGAGCCCTAGATCTGATTGCTGGTGTTATTTTTCTACAAGCATAACATTAACTTTTTCATTAAGACTTTCAATGAGCAGCAGAGGGAAAGGTGATGAGGTACCCAAAAACTGAAGAAAAAAATATATATAAAAAGAGGATATTTTAATTAGTTAAGTTTGGTGCAGGAATGGAATATAGTTGATTTTATATATATTTTTTTTTATTTCACCTTTATTTAACCAGGTAGGCTAGTTGAGAACAGGTTCTCATTTGCAACTGCGACCTGGCCAAGATAAAGCATAGCATTGTGAACAGACAACACAGAGTTACACATGGAGTAAACAATTAACAAGTCAATAACACAGTAGAGAAAAAAGGGGAGTCTATATACAATGTGTGCAAAAGGCATGAGGAGGTAGGCAAATAATTACAATATTGCAGATTAACACTGGAGTGATAAATGATCAGATGATCATGTACAGGTAGAGATATTGGTGTACAAAAGAGCAGAAAAGTGAGGTAGGTGAAAATGGGTGGGCTATTTACCAATAGATTATGTACAGCTGCAGCGATCGGTTAGCTGCTCAGATAGCTGATGTTTGAAGTTGGTGAGGGAGATAAAAGTCTCCAATAAGGCTGACAAGGCTCAAACATTTTTTTTAAGTATATGCAGAAAACATATTCTTATACACAACAGCATGATCTATTTATTCTACAGCATGTATCCACAAAGTCATCCAAAGACAAAAGAAACACATTCATATTTGTCGTTGTTTGTTTTAACAGTGCTTCAGGCTTGTTGAACTATTTTGATTCTTTGGCTCTTCTTTTTGATGACGCTATGTTTAGCATAGAATTCGAAATCTATTGCATGTAAACATTGGGAGTCGGACCATATATTCCTGCATGGGGTCATAAAGAGAGTAAACTCAGACTAAATGAAGGCAGGTTTGTTGTGTCATCATTTTGGGGTCATAAAGAGAGTAAACTCAGACTAAATGAATGCAGGTTTGTTGTGTCATCATTTTGGGGTCATAAAGAGAGTAAACTCAGACTAAATGAATGCAGGTTTGTTGTGTCATCATTTTGGGGTCATAAAGAGAGTAAACTCAGACTAAATGAATGCAGGTTTGTTGTGTCATCATTTTGGGGTCATAAAGAGAGTAAACTTAGACTAAATGAATGCAGGTTTGTTGTGTCATCATTTTGAGCAGCAAAGATCCCCAAAACAGACAGGTGTCACCTCTTCATTATGAAATATATCAAGATTTGACAATTTGAGTGTAACACACCAGCTCTATACTCTGGGGCCAGTACATGGGCAACTTCATCTTTCTCAGGAAATGACAATGGTTCACAGGAGCACAGAAGCAAAGAGAAGCCAGAGGGTTTGTGTTTGTGTTTCCTGTTTGTCCTACACAACTTTGGAAAACAAAACAACTAGTGAATAGAGCGCCTCAAGACAAGCTTAACATACTGTGATAAATACAGGCCAGACTTCTTTCTGCTATTTGATTGTGGAATGTCATCTAGAGTGCTGATGGAATGCCTGAAAGCTACAACACATGAATATAATGAATGGGTTGAATGCTGTTCCAGAATTCATAAAGCTGTCTCTGTTTTTCATGTACGTCAGAATAGGTTTAGGAAAGACTGGAAGCACTTCAGAAAACATTTGTTGAGATTATTTTTCTTTGTTAAAAATTAAGCTGAAATATGGAAATACAGAATCCAGTGTGTAAAGACCCAATGACTAGAACAATGTGGCCATATACATAGAATGTAATAAAAAAACGAAACCTGAGCAACCATAGTGAGCTAACAAAAGTGAGAGAGAGCGAGAGAGAGATAGAGAGGCAATGGCATGTGAAAGTCCAGTGAACTTCCTTCACTGCTCTGGTCGGCTCAGTAAAGGTTTTATAATAACATGGATGATAAACACTTCTTTCAATGTTGAAGACCTCCTGCTGCAGCTACTGTACATCTTCAAGTTTGTTTAGTGTAGTGAGATATAGAGGAGGCAGCCACTTTCTGTTCACTTTGCTTTTACATTACGTGCCAAATGTTCTGGGTCTTTTGATTCCCATAATTCCACAGAGAATTTTACATTTTTTTTTTTTTTACATTTTACCTTTATTTAACCAGGCAAGTCAGTTAAGAACATATTCTTATTTTCAATGACAGCCTGGGAACAGTGGGTTAACTGCCTGTTCAGGGGCAGAACGACAGATTTGTACCTTGTCAGCTCGGGGGTTTGAACTCGCAACCTTCCGGTTACTAGTCCAACGCTCTAACCACTAGGCTACGCTGCCGCCGCAATTTATAAATGTATTAATGTATTGCAATTGAGTCGTAGGGAACTAACCTCATATTTTGGATGCAAGCTTTAGTCTCATATATCAAAATTAAAGTTATGATATTGAATGTTCTGAGAATTATCTGAGCTGTGTGCTGTCATTCTTCACCTACTCAGAGATAATGAAATGTTGAGCGTGCATGTGTGTGTGTGTGTGTGTGTGTGTGTGTGTGTGTGTGTGTGTGTGTGTGTGTGTGTGTGTGTGTGTGTGTGTGTGTGTGTGTGTGTGTGTGTGTGTGTGTGTGTGTGTGTGTGTGTGTGTGTGTGTGTGTGTAAATTTATGTGTTTGTGTGAGTTTGTATACCTGCGTTGTAGTGATAACCGGTGTCAGATGAAGAAGGAACCGCATTTGGGTTTGATTACAATGCATGAGTCTTGATTATAGTTCTGTCTTTATTCCAATGCAAAAGGAATGGACTCAAATAACATCATATAGTACATATCCATCCCCTGGGTGTCACCAAATTAAAGCGCTCATTAACACACACGCACACAAACATGCACACACACTTACTTAGCTTCAGCTATTTTACTCTGTTTTCGAGCCACTGTGCTTTTCACCTGCATGGTCTAAATGGTCTCTCATGGAGCCTAATTGGAGAGCAGTGGATGCTGCTGAGGAGAGGACCTCTCATAATAATGGCTAGAATGGAGTGGATGGAATGGTATTAAATGGTTTGTGTTTGATACCATTCCATTCACTCCATTCCAGCTATTATACTCCTTTCCAGACATTATTATGAGCCGTCCTCCCCTCAGCAGCCTCCACTATTGGAGAGGCAGAGTGTCCTGTATTTGTACTGTAGGATGAACTGGGGAGAGAACAGATTAATATTGACAGCGAGAGGTAACGACAGTACATGTGACAGAGGCTGGCTACAACTGACAAGACAACCCAATGGAGGGGAAAACAGGCAGACTGCAAGTCTCTCTGAGGAGCAAAGTAAGGAGAGAGGGGAAAACAGAGCGGGATGGAGACACTGAGTAGCAGTATTTATTGTCATTGACTCAAATCGATTGTGCCAATGCTACTGGTTGGGGATAGAGAAAATAACACTATTCAGTTCATTCATACAGTGGATATGAATCCAAGTTGTGAAGACAGTGTAAATAGAATGTAATCAGCTCCAGAAGAATATTGAACATTATTGTTCAGTTTTGAGGCGATGCTAAAGAAATTTGCTCATCACCTAAAGGATAAACGGGATAGTCAAACCATCGATTGTGCCTGTTTGTTTCTCTGTTCACTTACCTCAGCCATATTTACCTGGTAGCCTAGCTGTAAGAGAGGCAAGCCAGTGACTGGAGGGTTGCCAGCTCAACTCCCAGGTCTGATGATTCAAATCTGGTGAGAAGGGTTGCTGGTGTCAAATCCTAGACACCATTGCCTGCTGTTGTACCCTTGGGCAAGGCACTTAATCTCCCACAACAACCACTCCCTGGGTCGCAGTGTGGCATTATCCCTGCACCGCTCCAGAATCTGTGTGTCTGTGTGTTTGTGTGCCTTTTGTGCAATTGACCAATAAAGTAATCTTAATTAGAGGCATGCCTGGCGCTGAAGTGTGGAGTTAGCTCATCTTTAATTCTCCAGTCCTGTGAAAAGTCACAGTGTGTAAAGAATCGTCACATCCACCAACGGCCATAAATACATATTTTAGACAGTCACTCTAAACTACAGGGCTTTTCCTGGCAACCTCAATCCGGCATGAGTTTGACCGGAGGCAATCTCTTTCTCTATATACTCCTCTTTCTTCCCCTCCTTTTCAGCCCCCACAAACCATCAGGGCAATCTGGCTCAGTGACACTTTTACAAGATGTCCAGGAGTGAACTATAACCAGGCCAATACATTTGCTCCAAACTACCTGTCACACACCTGCTGGTGGAACTGCTGTGTGGCGTTCTCTCATCACCACAGCACCGCTAACTGCTAGCAGAGAGACACCACCGCTAACCTCCAACAGAGAGACATCACACCACCACTAACGGAGAGACACCACACCACTGTTAACCGCTAACAGAGAGACAACACGCCACTGTTAACCGCTAACAGAGAGACACCACACCACTGCTAACCGCTAAAAAGGAGACACCACAACACTGCTAACTGCTAAAAGGGAGACACCACACCACTGTTAACCACTAACAGAGAGACACAACACCACCGCTAACCACTCACACAGAGTTTCACCCCTGTAGGTGTGCCTCAATACTATTACAGATCATCACTGTCTGTATATTATATATGACATCTATTCCAGGCTGCAATTAGTTCATATGTGACACCTATTCTATGTGACAGATAAACTGTCATGGGAGCCGTTTCTGTTAGGATAAATACAGTGAGTGAATTAGTTCTGACGTAGATGACTCCCACGCCTGATCCAAGTTACGTCGCCTTGTTGGTTTCACATCCTAATCACTGTTCTTGTATAATTAGCTAATTTCAGCAGTTCTACATTCAGCCATTGATTGTTTAATTGAGTGCAAAGAGTCTGTTGCTGCAGGAGTGTGAATGATGCATGGTGGAGGGGTATAATGTGAGTGCCTGTACATGGCCTGAGCTGAGTAATAGTGACACAAAGCATTAACATGTACATTTACTACTAGGCTAGGGGAATATGTACTGGCATGTACATTTTTCTGCATATGGATAACAGTCCTCATTATGGCAAATGGTAATTCACTACCAAAAGTTTTGAACTGTATGATATGGATGGAGTCAAGACACACACACCCACACACACTCACACATGCACACAACCACACACAGAAGTGTATCACATTGAGGAAAACACATTATAGCTCAAAATGAAAGGTAATATCCTGTGACCTTTACTATGGGACCAGTCTCCATTATTCAAACCTGGGCCAGATGAAATCTGATAGTGATTCGGTTAAATGATTCAGACTAGGTCATGGTTTATTCATTTTAGGAGTTTCATCTGTTGCAACTTCCTTCAGCCAATGTTTGGGAAGTACAAAAAGACAGGCAGGGAGTCAGATGACTTAATATATGCTCAAAATGACACATGTTGTACTGTATGTGTGTGTTTGAATGGTTGTGTCTGTGACCCTGTCCGTGTATCAGACAGATGCCTGCAGTTAGTTCTGACAGAGGTGACTCTGTCAAGGTTACAGGTGTTTGTATTTGCCTTGTATCTGCCTCCCCCCGGGGTTACTGCAGTTACCAGAGAGTTCACCATAAGGAATAACAACCCCCTAGAGGCCATCTTCACTCACCACTCCCTTTTGCCTGACTCTTCAACAATTGCAGTTCAAGAAATAGACTATGCATAGATAATAAACAGCGAGTAGCAGCAGTGTAAAAACAAGGGGGGGTCAATATAAATAGTCCGGGTGGCCATTTTATGAATTGATCATCAGTCTTATGGCTTGGGGGTAGAAGCTGTTAAGGAGCCTTTTGGTCCTAGACTTGGCACTCCGGTACCACTTTCTGTGTGGTAGCAGAGAGAACAGTCTATGACTTGGGTGACTGGAGTCTTTGACAATTGTTTGGACCTTCCTCTGACACCGTTTTGTATATAGGTCTTGGATGGCAGAAAGCTTGGCCACAGTGATGTACTGGGCCATACGCACTACCCTCTGTAGCTCCTTACAGTCAGATGCCAAGCAGTTGCCATACTAGGCGGTGATGCAACCGGTCAGGATGTTCTCGATGGTGCAGCTGTATAACTTTTTGAGGATCTGGAGACCCATGCCAAATCTTTTCAGTCTCCGAAGGGGAAAAGGTGTTGTCGTCCCCTCTTCACAACTGTCTTGGTGTGTTTGGACCATGATAGTTCATTGGTGATGTTGAAACCAAGGTACTTGAAACTCTCAACCGATTCTGAATAACTTATGACTTAAAATTTGAGTTAAGTTCTTAATTAAAAATGAATAATTAAATCTTACTTCTGTCTATGTTAAGAACAAATCAGGTCTTCTGCATCTTTGTAAAACAATGTTCTTTAAAATGTTATTTTCCACTTTAGAAGAATGACAATCAATTACATATAATTCAAACGTTGTGAATATTTGTGAATACTAACTGGCAATTTGTTCAAAACACAGGATAATTAAAAGAAAAGTCTGACTAATTAAAACCATAATTTATATAGATTTTTTAAGTTTCCCATTAGTAGAGTTTCACAGCCTGCTTGAATAAAGGGGGATACCTACTCAGTTGTAAAACTGAATGCCTTCAACTGTGTCTTCTGCATTTAACCCAACCCCTCTGAATCAGAGAGGTGCAAGGCCTGCCTTAATCAACATCTTCAACACCCAGGAAATAGTGGGTTAACTGCCTTGATCAGGGGCAGAACAACAGATGTGTACCTTGTCAGCTCAGGATTTGATCCAGAAACCTTTCAGTTACTGGTCCAATGCTCTAACCACTAGGCTACCTGCCGCCCCAGAACACTTTTAGTTTAGTTTAGTTTAGTTTATTTTATTTTTACAGGGACAGTGCACATTAATCAACGTTTCAGTAAAAGTGCCGGTTTTAGCCAGCCGGCTAATTTTCAACCGCAAATCAAAATCAAATCAAATCAAATTTATTTATATAGCCCTTCGTACATCAGCTGATATCTCAAAGTGCTGTACAGAAACCCAGCCTAAAACCCCAAACAGCAAACAATGCAGGTGTAAAAGCACGGTGGCTAGGAAAAACTCCCTAGAAAGGCCAAAACCTAGGAAGAAACCTAGAGAGGAACCGGGCTATGTGGGGTGGCCAGTCCTCGGCAGGTTATTAAAAACAATTAACATACACTTTACTTTACTGTTAACTTTATATGGTCACCATAAGATTTGTTTCTTGTTTCTTGTTATCCACTGGCATTAAATAATCTATTCAATTAGTCATGATTTTAATGACAATTGAATGACACTGTATCCCACTGCTGGCTTGCCGCTGAAGCTCAGCAGGGTTGGTCCTGGCCGGTCCCTGCTTGCTCCCTTGATGGGCGAAAATATGCTGCTGGAAGTGGTGTTTGGGGTGCTCTAAATTGTTTTTATATCTCAATACCAAAGGGCAGTGATTGGGGACATTGCCATGTGTAGGGTGCTGTCTTTTGAATGGGACGTTAAATGGGTGTCGTGACTGGCACTTATTGTAAGAGTAGGGGTGTCAACCCCGGTCTCCTGGCTAAATTCCCTATCTGGCCATCATGGCCACCTTATCATCCACAGCCTCCAATTGGCTTATTCATCCCCCTTCCTCTCTCCTGTAACTATTCCCCAGGTTGTTGCTGTAAATGAGAATGTCTTAAAGAAGGGATAAATAAAAATGACATTCTGTCCTGTCAGTTAGTAGTTGTGTGATCCATCCATTATGCTGCGTATAATTTGGCTCTGTGGCCACTTGTCTGCCTGTCAGAGTGGTTTTCACAGGCTGTGACTGTAACAACATCAGGCCCTCGTGTCTATTCTCAGAGTGGCTGTTAAAACGATTAGTGTTGAATTCAGGGAGGCCAGCCCTCATCAGTGACAGAATGAAGACATTTAAGAGACATTGAAATGCATTGACTCCCATAAGAGGGGGGAGGGGGGGGGTGAAGATTCTGCTCATTTTCACTGTGTTGCTTGAGTGGCCCCAATGCTGCTGTATGGCAGATAACCTATGTAGCCTAGGGAATAACATTAGCTAGAAAGCTAAATCAAATATCTTGTATTAACTGCCTTTTACATTGTCCATACCTTTACTAATGACAGTGTACAACGTCAATACATCACCTAGAATCATAGGTCAGTTTTGTATAAAGTCTGTACTTCAATATTGCTGTGTTACCCAGGAGTATGCAGGGATAAGGTATGTGTTTCCTATTAAGTTTTACATACTATGCACTTCACCTCATTACATTTTTATTAACAATGATATCAGTGAGGGAAAGGAGAGATGGAGATATAGTGAGGATATAGTGAGTGTGGAGCAGGAAGAAAATGTAGAGAGTATGTGAGATAAATATAGATAAAAATAAAGAGAGAGAGAGAGAGAATGAGAGAGAGAGCGAGAGAATGAAGAAAGAGAGAAGAGAGAGAGAGAGAGAGAGAGAGAGAGAGAGAGAGAGAGAGAGAGAGAGAGAGAGAGAGAGTGTTTTGGCAGTGTGGTCGTCTCACATGAAGCTCAGCATGCTGTGACCATATGCTAGTCCAGGTGGACTCTGTATCCAGGCAACCGTATCAAAGCAGCGGGGGCGGCCAGTACTGAATCAAGAGGACTTTTCAAACGGACGACTCAGTGGAGACAACAAGGCTATCATCTGTCTTCAGGTAAATCATCTGTCTTAGTGAACACTGCACTCTGTTTTACAACTCCCCAAGGAGCTTATTGAGGATCCCACATTGGAAGGTAATTGGCACAAACTTGAGGAAACACCTGGACGGTACAGTTTATTATTTTATATATATAACCTTTAGCTACTGTATTTGTGTTGGTTTCATTGAGATAAAAACGTTTTGTACGAGAGACCTGGGAGAAGATGGAAGCTGGGTGCTTGGTGTACAACCATGAAAACATATACAGTACATTGCATGTTACATGGGTAGCCTAAACCTAGGAAATTAAGCAATATTTTAAGTTTCCCTCCTACTTGGCCTTTACATCCCAGAGGTTACCTCGAAGTTATTCCCTACAGGGGTATGTTGTTGGGGCATAGCAGCAGGACGAGGGCCTTGGGTCACCGGAACACATGGGAACCTTCCTGTAACACTCCAGGACCCTGCCTCTAGCCACCTGCCTATCCCCGGGCACTGGAACGACGGAATTATGAAACGACATCAGACACTTCATTTCCCTTAGGCAAGAATATTGAAATACCTAATCAAATCATTAGGCAACATATTAAAAACCAAATAGTATGTGTTGCGTGAGATATGACATCATTATCAAATATTGCTACTATGATTTATTATAGAACATTGGCCTCTCCATAATGAGACATTCAAATTGTTCTATTCAGTCAGTGCTTCATAGAAAATTCAGGAAGGTTCTGGTCTGGTAAAAAAATAAATCCATTGACGTAAAGTAATCTAATTGTGCTGATGAAGGAGAGGAAAATGAGCAGCATTTGAATCAAGAAACACCATTTGGTGGTAAATTGCTAGTTTGTCAGCCAGTTGTTAAAGGGAACCAATTTTCTGTGAAGGCACATGAAGCAATTTTCCCCCAAGTGATGAATATGTTGAATGCGAAAAGGACACAAGTCTTTCCGCTTCCATTTTCCTCAACATACTGTATATTCAATAGAATTTAGATCAGTAACCCCATTAAACACTTTTTTATAATAATCATATTTGCCTGGCTGGATTTATTTAACCAGATCCGTCTGAGGAGATGGCAGAAAGGGAGCTGGACTGTTAATAAAGGATTCGACTTTGGGATTTCTTTTGCATTTTTGGGCCCTCTGGAATGCAGCCCAGACAGCCACACTGCCAAGATCTGAGAGCTCTAGCTGTCTCTCTTACTGCCACATACATACCCAAAACCTCTGCCGTGATTCTCCGTACATTTACAAAATGATCACATTCCTTTCCGATTCAGTAAGTGTGTGGGAAAATCTGAAGTAATGATTAAAGGCTATATTTTACCTTTGTAGTTGGGTTTACTGTACATCAACTAATCTGGGAAAATGTTAGATTACAGTGCCTTTCTTCTCTGCATATCCTCTCATGCTCTGTCAGGTTGGATGGGAAGCGTTGCTGAACAGCTATTTTCAGGTCACTTCAGAGATGTTCAATCGGGTTCAAGTCCAGGCTCTGGTTGGGCCACTCAAGGACTGTGTTGTCTTGGTTGTGTGCTTAGGATCATTGTCCTGTTGGAAGGTTGAACCTTCACCCCAGGCTGAGGTCCTGAGCGCACTGGAACAGGTTTTCATCAAGGATCTCTGTACTTAGCTCCTTTCATCTTTGCCTCGATCCTGAGTAGTCTCCCAGTCCCTGCCTCTGAAAAACATCCCCACAGCAAGATTCTGCCACCACCATGCTTCACAGTTGGGATGGTGCCAGGTTTCCTTCATATATGATGCTTGGCATTCAGGCCAAATAGTTCAATCCTGGTTTCATCAGACCAGATAGTCTTGTTTCTCGTGGTCTGAGAGTCTTTAGGTGTCATTTGGCAAACTCTATATGGGCTGCCATGTGCCTTTAACTGAGGAGTGGCTTCCGTCTGGCCACTGTACCATAAAGCCCTGATTGGTGGAGTGCTGCAGAGATGGTTGTTCCATCTCCAGAGAGGAACTCTAGAGCTCTGTCAGAGTGACCATCGGGTTCTTGGTCACATTCCTGACCAATGCCCTTCCTCCCCGATTGCTCAGTTTGGTAAGGCAGCCAGCTCTAGGAAGAGTCTTGGTGGTTCCAAACTTCTTCCATTTAAAAATGATGGAGGCCACTGTGTTGTTGGGGACCTTTAATGCTGCAGGCATTTTTTGGTACCCTACCTCAGATCTGTGCATCGACACAATCCTGCCTCTTAGCTCTACGGACAATTCCTTCAAACTCATGGCTTGGTTTTTGCTCTGACATGCACTGTAAACTGTGGGACCTGTGTGTGCCTTTCCAAATCATGTCCAATCAATTGAATTTACCACAGGTGGACTCCAATCAAGTTGTAGAAACATCTCAAGGATGATCAATGTAAACAGGATGCACCTGAGCTCAATTTTGAGTCTCATAGCGAAGGGTCTGAAAATGTATGTAAACAAGATATTTTCAAAAACAATATCTAAAAACCTGTTTTCGCTTTGTCATTATGGGTAATTGTGTGTAGATTGCTGAGGACTTCTATTTTTAAATCAGTTTTAGAATACAACTGTAATGTAACAAAATCTAGAAAAAGTCCAAGGGTAGCTGTATACTGGGCGGCTGGTAGCCTAGTGGTTAGAGCGTTGGGCAGTAACTGAAATGTTGCTATGTCAAATCCCTGAACTGACAAGGTAAAAATCTGTTGTACTGCCCCTGAGCAAGGCAGTTAACCCATTGTTCCAGGGTGCTGAAGACATGGGTGTTGATTAAGGCAGCCCCCTCTCTGATTTGGAAGCGTTGGGTTAAATGTGGAAGACACATTTCAGTTGAAGACGTTCAGTTATACAACTGACTAGGTATCTGTCTTTCCCTATATCAGATTATTGCAAAATAATATTCAGACTACATTTGACACGGCTCCTATCGAGGAAAGCTTTAAATACTGATGGCTTTTGAACCTTCTGCACAACATTCATGACTAGAGATAGAAAACAAAAATCCACTGCTGAGGAAATGAATGAGCCAGATATTTCATCTTTTATGCTCAAAACAGTTATTGCTACACTTATATCATCATACATTTTCCCATTTCGTAATATTAAAACTTTCTAAGAATATTGTCAAGATTCATTATCAATATGCAACACATTATAAAAAATGTGGGTCTCATAAACCTATGCTATTCTGCCTTTAATTATTTATTTTTTTAACTAGGCATGTCAGTTAAGGACAAATTCTTAGTTACAATGACGGCCTGGGAACAGCGGGTTAACTGCCTTGTTCAGAAGGACAGGTTTTTTATTTTCTACCTTGTCCGCTCAGGGATTTGATCTAGCAACCTTTCGGCTGCTGGCCCTGTGCTCGAACCACTAGGCTACCTGCCGCCCCTTTAATGTATCCCAATGCACCAAAATGTGAAAATAGCATGTTTTAAATGTTACTAGATTATTTCAATCCCTTGCTTTAAACTGTAAAACTAACACTAAATCATAACAAAAGCTGGAACTCTGTCATCGACAACATCCCCTAACACCTACTCAGTATAGAGGTGGAACTAGTCTGTAGTCCAATCTTCCACAGCTTGGGCTGAATAATGGTTGAGAGGAGAGGAGAGGAGAGGAGAGGAGAGGAGAGGAGAGGAGAGGAGAGGAGAGGAGAGGAGAGGAGAGGAGAGGAGAGGAGAGGAGAGGAGAGGAGAGGAGAGGAGAGGAGAGGAAGTCAGTGGAGACAGATGCATCTTAGGCGTCCATCCTGTGACAGAGTCAGAGAATGTTGTCTGTTGCTCCTTTGGACTAATCTTTTTAAAAGATGAAATGGACAAGGATCTAAATATGGAAACAGTGCTGGGCGGCAAATAATGAGCCACAGATCTAAATATGAAAGGCTGTGCACCATGCTTGGCGGCAAATAATGAGCCACAGGTGGGAATAGAATTCTCAAAACGGCAGACCACGGATCCAGCTGATACTGAGTGCTTTAGCAGACGCACTGATTCACAGTGCTTTATCGTTTAAATGAGGCTGCTGCTGCTAAACATCTCAAGATGCAAAACATAGCAGTCAGTAGGTTACAATGCTGAACAACAATTGATTATCTGATAGGTGGTGTTTTGTTAGACTGTTGTTAGATGTCGATTATCAGCAGATCACTTGCATGTCTTATTGTCATCCATGGTTATTTTTGTGAAAGTCACATCTTTCACTTCTAAACACATGGAATGATTAGTAGGAGGGAGAAAATCTGTGTCGGGTTGGATGTGGTTGGATGTTAATATGGGAGCGGTGACAAGGGGGTATCTGGGCTGTGACCCAGTGTGTGTGTGCATGTGCGTGTGTGTGTGCGCGTGTGTGTGTGCGTGTGTGTGTGTGTGTGTGTGTGTGTGTGTGTGTGTGTGTGTGTGTGTGTGTGTGTGTGTGTGTGTGTGTGTGTGTGTGTGTGTGTGTGTGTGTGTGTGTGTGTGTGTGTGTGTGTGTGTGTGTGTGTGCGTGTGTGTGTGTGTGCGTGCGTGTGTGTGTGCGTGCAGACAGACCAAGACTATATGGGGAAAAACTGACCACAGGCTTTTGGCTATTGAAACTTGTGGTAAATTTGGAAAAAAAGGGTTACTTACCATCAATCCAAATTTTGGCACATTTCTCTTCAATGAAACTGCAGTTGATATGGTGGAGATTGATCCCAGATCAAAGAAATGCTGTCGCTGATTTCTTCTCCAATCTCCCTCAGATCTCTAAAATATGTTCTAGAGCAAACTCAGTAGTGCTCTGTGACGTCTGCAGGTGCTATTTCCGAGTGTTACCCTCAGTCTACCCCCAGAAATACCATTCACATTTCATTATAGATAAAGCCTAAATTGCAACAGATATGATTGTGTAACTTCAGTCATTGCACTGCATTTTGAAGGGGGAGGTGAGGGGGTAGAGGGGGTCATTTGGAATCACGTAGACAAAAAATTGTTAACCCAATGAGACACCCAATAATTTGAACTTTAAAATACCCTTTTTTAAATTGTCGTTTACGACAGTGAAACTCTACATGGGGCCATTCCAGTCTTTCACGTCCCTGTTAGGAACCCATCTCATCGCTAACAGCATGAAGTATTTAAACTGTAAGTGATAGTCTTCAAGAAACAATTGGTATATATCATTGATTTAAATTTTCAAAAACAACTGTAAATACCACAGCTCTACTCTCTACTAAAGATGAATGAAAACTTTTCAATGAGCAAATCGTTTGTAACTACATTGATGAAATCTACCGTAAAGCAGAAAAAACTAAAACCACAGAAATATCTGGAAATGTTTTCATCTTCTTCCTTAAAAGAAAATTATATTTTGTCATTTTTTTGTAGTGGAAAGTTTCACAAGAGAGTCATCATCCCTCTGAGTGGTAAAACACTATCAACAACCGAAATTAGAGACATCTCTTTCAGAGCTCTGGTGAAACTCATACAGATATATCTAAACCACATGACGTATGTATTCATTTATGGCTGAATGCTGACGTCACCATGTAAAGGCACTAGGCTGGATCTGGTTATTGTCGGAACTGTAGCCTCAGGACTGTGATTCATTATGTGGAACTTATGAGATACAAAATAGAAAACATTCCTCTTCCATCCGTCTTTAGCTTTTTGCGAATATGGGGAATTCATTTTTGCTTTTGACCACAACGTAACTGACGTTATTCCGACATAAATTACAATCTGCAACCATGACATTGATTTTATATTTTAATGTATTCTCTCTAAACCTCCACAAGCATTTATTATGTTTCTGCATATTGAAACAGATAGTACTGAAATATTAAAATCACATTCTTGTTCTTGGAGGCTGTGTCAAGGTCATCTCTCATAATCTTCTGAATATTCTTGATGTACTGCTCAGCTAGTGATGAAGTCCCCATAGTAGACAATACCACATTAATGTGTTCTCTGGGCCAGAAAATACTGACAGACTACGCAAAAGATTCAGTTTCAGACATCAGAGAAAAAGTCTCACAAAACAAGTTTCCCCTAATCTTCTTTTCTTTTTTCCTCAGTCATCTTCTGTTTTTTCCCCTTCCCTGTTATGTTGGAGGAAAAGAGCTCGTGTAGTTTAGCAGACAGACACCGATCCCTGAGCACAGCATCTGCTGACAAGCCAGACTCCAATTCAGTGCTGGCTCAGAGCATCAGCAGCCGAGAAACCCGATCCAGCTTGGCAGGGAGTCAACTGTCGCTTCCTGCCCCATCCGGGCCCAAACAGCTAAGTACTCTTAATTAAAGAGGTTAACTTGTGTAATATGTGACCAGCCAAAAAAAAAGAACAATCGTTTGGCTGTTTCCTCCTCTCCAACAAAAGGGGTTTCCTCTTCCCTGACATACCCTGATGTGAGCTCTGATACTTAAACAATTACATTAAGGAATGAAAGAGAAAAGGATCCTCATTGAATCGCTCCTAATAGGAGGTAACCACCCCACTCGTTCCAGATGGAGAGAGAGGAGAAGAGAGAGGAGAAGAGAGAAGAGGAGAATTTGTGTTCTTGGACAGTTTCTCTCTCTCTATCTCTCTCTCTCTTGCTCTCTCCTCCCTTTTCTCTCTCTCTGGAAGCCTGTAAAAACTGTAATGGTTGTCAGCATTCATATTAATGAAGAGTTAGGTCATTGCCTGAGACATGTGCATTGGCCTGTGGACCTGCCTGCCTAATGCCAGAAAAATTAGAAATGTAAATGTATACCCAGATACACAATATGAGAGCTTCTTCTCTGTTGTTATAGGCTTCAGAGATGTATGAGGCTTTATTCTCCAGAGCCAGTCCTGTGGGACGAGCTATTCATTGCAGTTGCAGCTAGATTGCAAATTACAAAATATGTACAACAGCCTCTTGTGTTTCAACTGCTATACAAGTGAAGCTCATTTGATTCGACAATCTGATTCTGTATCTCAGCTTTCCATGTTGCTGTCCATGTACAGCTAAAGGCTCATTTGACAAGTAGCTGAGTTCCAAGTTTATTGTTTCAAAGATAGAGAGGAATATAGATTATATAAGAAAACTGTTAAAGTTAAGTATTTCTAACTCAATTGATACAAAATATACACTGATGTTGTTTAACGTGACTAGGTTGGAACATGTAACTGAACTACAGCTGACCTACTGTATTACTACATTGTTCATATTAAGCTGTAGTTTGGTATAGGCCTTCCAAAATATGTCTGTGAGTGTCCATGCTTCATGTGATGATAACAAAGCCAGTTCCAATGTCCATTGAGAGCAGCCTTATTATGTCCAAAACTTACCTCATTGACTAAGATGGTACTGTTTGTCACTTGTGGTAGGTATCGATCACATCTTATAGTGTCTTTACAATAATTGTCTGTCTCTATGGAATAAAACCAGCCATCAAGTCCAACATATCACATTTACCAGACAAATGTTCAATAGTGCCGTCAAAATACATCTGGCCGTAGAAATGCTCCTTCGGGGATAGGAGCCACTGTGCGGTTATCATTAACTGTCAGGACACAGGACACAGCCCAGCTCCGGCATCACACACCAAGACAGGGGCCAAACTACCCAGAGCAAAAACAGCTGTGAAAAGTTCCCCATTTCCACGCTGGGCTTGACTTCCACTTGATAAAACAAAATAGATGTAATTCACCTTAAGGTATCGTCAATAGGCTCCTTAAACTCAGTGAAAGAGCTGAATTGCCTTTGAAAGGGTTGGCTGTCGATAGCTGGATTGCCCAAGTAGGCTGCCATGTTGGTGTTGTTGTTGTTTTATTTCCTCCTTCTCCTGCTGAGATCAATGCCCTGTGGAAATAGTAATTGCTGTGACAAAGAGAGGTAGCGCACCTCGTTAGTACACATGCATATCTCACCCCAGGAATCCTGTCTGGACCTAACGGATACACATCAGTCTTAGCCACCATGTGATAAAACACTATAGGTCAATTGCAACGAACAGGCAGAATTTAACATGGTCCTGCAGGTTACAGCTTGATTTCTTAAAACACTTCTAATGGGAGATTAAATGTGTCTGTGTGTTAAAAAAAACGTTATTGTAACCAAAAAAAACACAAGAATAAACTAGCAGAACAGTTTATCTCTCGTTGTTACCGTGTCAAGTGATTAGATACCAGACAGCTGCGTCTACCAAAAATTAGGAACACCTTCCTAATATTGAGTTGCGAACCCCTCACCTTTATCTCCTTAGAACAGCCTCAATTCATCGGGTGTGGACTCTACAAGGTGTCGAAAGCGTTCCATAGGAATGCTGTCTCATGTTGCCAAGAATGCTTCCCACCATTATGTAAAGTTGTCTGGATGTCCTTTGGTTGGGGGACCATTCAATCATACATATTGAAAATTCCAGCAGGATTGCAGTTCCTGACACAAACCTGTGCACCTGGCACCTACTACCATACTGTTCAAATGCACTTAAAAATGTTGTCTTGCCCATTCACCCTCTGAATGGCACACATACAAAACCTATGTCTCAATTGTCTCAAGGCTTAATAATCCTTCTTAAACTCCCTAAGGTCAATGTCCACAGCACTGTGTAAATCTAATTAGCATAATAAAAACATGGGATGGTTGAAGGGAGGGAGTTCCAGAGTTTAGGAGCAACCCTGAAGAAGGCTCTGTCGCTGAAGCTTAGGCGCTTCAACCTGGTGACAAGGTGGCCTGCTGTGGTGGAATGGAGTGTGTGTGTGGGTTGGTCGCAGAGAAGAAGGTCTGAGAGGTAAGGGGGGGGGGGGCAAGATGGTGAAGGGCTTTGTAGGTCAGATGGAGGATATTTTAATCAATGTGTTGGGAGACAGGGAACCAGTGGAGTTCACGGAGGACAGGGGTGATGTGCTGCCAGGACTTGTGTGGGTGAGGAGTTGGACTGAACCATTTGGAGCTTATGGAGGGAGCTTGAGTTGAGGCTGGAGAGTTGTGAACCTTTGGCACTGGAAGGTTGCAACTACAGCCATCACCTCCAATCCCCCTTGCTCTTTCCAATCTCACAGTACAGTCACATAATAACCTATGATTGCCATTCAATCTTTTTTTTTTCTCAAAGATATCCCATTTGAGAGAGTTAGGCCAGGAGTAGGTCTGCATGTAGAAACTCATTATACTTGGGTGAGGGATGAAGTATTTTGTCATTGTCTACAGCTGTAATCAACAATCAAAATGAGATCGCGTGCACAGCACAAATCATCCAGTATAGCGCATCACTGATGTCAATATTCTATATGAAGGGGCTGGTTTTCCACTCTCAGGGTCAATAGCAATGGATCAGCACTTAGGTTGAAGCTCTTCAATAAAGCACAGTCCAGAAAAGTATTGCCTCACTTTGATGCAGATTGTTAACACAATATGAGGAGCTAAATGTGTTATTTTGTTCTTCTCTTGAGGGTTTTGGGGTGGTGGTTGTGTTTGTAATGCTGGTACAATCCAGCTCTAGATGCCTTAACTGAAGCATCCACACTCATTGTTAGTCAGTGTCATGTGTATTTACAGGTCTCTTAAGCTTCTTGGCTCCAGCCCTACGAATGGCTACTCCCTGAATTTGCCCCTGTATTGATATAATCTAGAACTGAATTATCTTCATGGGTGTGAACATATGTAGTAAAGTGATTGTGTAAAATGAAGAGATTAATTTTGAGCTGAATTGATTTTTAGCAGAGTGACATTCTTGTCGGCTTTTGACACAGCAAGTAATCAGATCTGACATCACTGACCAGGAAGTGTCAAGGGGGAACAAGATGTTGATGGGGTTACAGATGAGTAATCACACCACCTCAGTAACATTGGTTATGGCCCACATTTATGGCTGACAGAGCCAGTGACTAGATAGGCCCCTACAGAGGCTGCCAAGGCTCAAAAAGAGCATTCGACAACACAATCAGGGTTGTAATGCTACAAATGTTTAGGTCAAGTTAACGGGATCATCAAGGGACATGACCTAATCAAACATGGCCTTCTAGTAGAAGTCAGACTGAAGAATAGACATGTTCGGAAAGACAAACAATACTATCAATATAAACAACTGCCTCCTGCTCACATGAAGCATGAGGAAGCAGGTAGCCTAGTGGTTAGAGTGTTGGACTAGTAACCGGTTGCAAGATCGAATCCCCAAGCTGACAAAGTAAAAATCTGTCCTTCTGCCCCTGAACAAGTCACTGTTCCTAGGCCATCATTGAAAATAAGAATTTGTTCTTAACTGAGTTGCCTAGTTAAATAAAGGTCAAATTAAAAAATGAAGACCAAATAAACAACCAATGATGATGTTTATGGTACTGAATCAGATTCAGGCCAGGAGGATGGAGTAAACTAATTATACAGTACTTACAGTATCACAAAACATATGACTACATGGGTAATGGGAAACATGGGCTCTTACACAGGAATTGACAGTCCTGCATGTACCTAGAATTTACATATGAATTGCAATGTAAAATGGTAATAACTAAATAATAGCTATTTTGTTTATTTGGGATTCGTTGAAACAAGCCCTATACTACGTGCCAACAATGCACCAGGTAGTGGCCAGTTGTCTTGAAAGATTTATTAGTAACAGAAAGCAACCATCATTTCACAGTAAACAGTTCATTAGGAGCTATAAAGGATCAAATAAAATAAAGTATTGCAGAGAGTATGGGCTTCCTGCATCTCTTTGAATAAAGGGTAACTAAATGACCAAGTCTTGTTCCAATCCATTCCCCTTTAACACTCCATATAACAAAAAGGCATTTGAATCCACTGCCTTGAATGACACATACACTATTAGCATTTTCATTTCATACCTATAACTCAAAGCATTATTAATAATTTAACACTGGCTCTGCCAAGGCATATAGTCATTAAAACAGTAAATTAATTAACAGCATTACATTTTTATCGTAAACTTCACAATTATCCAAACCACAAGCAAGAACTAGCACATTTTCATTTCACTGCTAAAATCGGACATTTTTGACTTGCTGTGTATTCCTCTGCCCATAGTGAACCACAAAGTTCAGCATTCATAGCGAAGGCAGACACTGCCCGCTAATGTAAATGGGGCATGCCCACAAACTTGGATGATGGCGTTTTGTACTTCGAAAGAACAACACACAGCAATCTCAAAACTTATTTTGTTAAAAATATTTGTTTTTCACAAATGTTTTTCATCATGCCTGTGCTAATTACAAACAAGGGGGAAAATTTCACCGTTCTACCGACCAGAGATTTACCCCAATGCAGCCAATGATGCGGTTTTGTGATCTATACCCGGCCTTGTCTCAGGATGGTAATTTGGTGGTTGAAGATATCCCTCTAGTGGTATGGGGGCTGTGCTTTGGCAAAGTGGGTGGGGTTGTATCCTTCCTGTTTGGCCCTGTCCGGGGGTATCATCGGAATGGTCCACAGTGTCTCCAGATCCCTCCTGTCTCAGCCTCCAGTATTTATGCTGCAGTAGTTTATGTGTCGGGGGGCGAGGATCAGTTTGTTATATTTGGAGTACTTCTCCTGTCCTATCCGGTGTCCTGTGTGAATTTAAGTATGCTCTCTCTAATTCTCTCTTTCTCTCTTTCTTTCTCTCTCTTGGAGGACCTGAGCCCTAAGACCATGCCTCAGGACTACCTGACATGATGACTCCTTGCTGTCCCCAGTCCACCTGGCCGTGCTGCTGCTCCAGTTGCAACTGTTCTGCCTGTGAATATTATTATTTGACCATGCTGGTCATTTATGAACATTTGAACATCTTGGCCATGTTCTGTTATAATCTCCACCCAGCACAGCCAGAAGAGGACTGGCCACCCCACATAACCTGGTTCCTCTCTAGGTTTCTTCCTAGGTTTTGGCCTTTCTAGGGAGTTTTTCCTAGCCACCATGCTTCTACACCTGCATTGCTTGCTGTTTGGGTTTTTAGGCTGGGTTTCTGTACAGCACTTTGAGATATCAGCTGATGTACGAAGGGCTATATAAATACATTTGATTTGATTTGATGCGGTGACCAAGATTATCAGAGTGATTTTCAGGCTGAATTGATGGGAAATCCATTTTGACGACAACTGTGAAGTGATCCGATATCATCGATTTCTTTCCTTCACAAAAAAATGGAAGATTATTGATTAGAGGTAACCTAACATTAGCTTGTTTGCTAGCCTAGTTGGACTAGCTAGCTCATTTAGCTAGCTACCTAACATTACGGTCCTGTATTGAACTCTGAAAGCCATTAGCTAAATCATATAGATACATTTTTGGTATATACACTGTCAATCAATTTCGCCTGGTAGTCTCTGCTAGACTGGTAGCTACTGTACCTTAGACAGAGTAAAGATGTTTCTTAGTGCGTTCTTTGACTGACGTTAGCTAATGTAAGAAAGCTAACTTTAGCAAATAAGAGCAGTTCAATCTGGTAAATTAGCCATCTATTCCACCCTTGTCTGGGAAACAAACAAAATAGAATTGTGAATACAGTTAAATCACTCTCTGTTTGTGTGTTGGTAACAATGATGAATGTTTATAAATCCTTTATGGTTGGTTAGTTGGTTCTCAGCCAGTCTCAGTTGGATAGCAATCTTGCTGCCAATTTAGTGATGATAGTTAGCCAACAGCAAGTTGACAATATTACAATATCCATGTTAGGTATGCTATGCTAGCCAGTTTAATAGAGATCAATACAATTAGTGGGGTGGTTGAATTGTGTATGGTTGTGTATTTTGTTGTAGGTGGTACAGAATCCAATTACACCAACATGCACTTCCAACCCCACAAGGTGAAGGTATGATGTCAAAAGTATTTACAAGCTGACGGCTAAGATAGCTAAATTTACAGCAAGCATGGTATAAACATGAATTGGTTAGTGTTTGTATGGTTTGTGTTATGGGGTTACAGGTGGTTAGACATAGCCTGAGGACCATATAGTACCTTCCAGACCATTTAATCAATTTAGCCTACCCCTCTTCTCTTTTTACATTTTCTCTTTGTAAAACTCAGGTTACCTGGAGTCATTCCACAGTGCCCTGCTGAAAAATACCCTGATGGGGCAGCATTTTGGGTACACAAAATGCTGTTATGGGGGTTATGGAGCACAGCAAGATTGTGATACAGACACCAGCAGGGACACCGAAAGGTATAAAAGTATGACTACAACAGTAATGACACAACCACCTCATTCATCTATCTGCAGATTCTCTAAACACAATACAAAGACACGTCTCCAAAAATCCCCTGCAAAGGACCACTATTGACATTCATTTTATGCAAAGTGAATGGACTGGGGGAGGTTTCCAGACAGCACTTTGAGATGAGGAAGGGGCTTTTGGTTGTGCAGAGTTGTGCTTAGACAGTAAATGTATTGTTGAGTATGAGAGCGACTGAGGCGCCACTTCTCCTCAATCTCCCATACAATATAATTCATACAGTGTATGAATTATTAAGACTTTTCACACCTTCTCCCCCAGACCATTCACGTTGTTGACTGATCTTTCCTCTCAAAAGCAGTTCCAAATGTCCCCTTATTGTCCCTGAACATCAGCTAGCCAGTCCCATTCGGTTGACACGTCCCTTCAACAAAAAGTGTAAAATGCTAACAACACAACCATGTCTTTCCAGGAGACGTGCAGTACCAGCAAATCTTCTGCAAGAGGACCAAACAGTTGTTGGTTAAGATTCCCAACACCATTTTTGGCAGAGTCTTATCCAGCTGGCCGTTCACCGCAGGCAGGAAAAGACCATTCGCCATATGCAAAAATAATCTTAGCTTCACCAGCCCACCATGCCGAACACCATGGCCAGTGTACCGAAGCCGGATAATGGACTATGGCTGCATTTACACAGCCAGACCAATTCAGGTCTTTATTTCTTCTTGACAAAATTGTCTTTTGACTCATCAGATCAGTTCTGAAAAAGATCAGATGTGATTTGACCAATTAATGGAAAAAATATCAGAATTGGGCTGCCTGTGTAAACAAAGCCAGTGTGGCTCAGCGTAAGACCATGTAGAACAGCGGTCTCCAAGCCTGTTCCTAGAGAGCTACACTCCTGTAGGTTTTCGCTCCAACCCCAGTTGTAACTAACCTGTTTCAGTTTATCAACAAGCTAATTACTAGAATCTGGTGTGCTAGATTAGGGTTGGAGTAAAACCTACAGAATGGTAGCAGGGCAACAGTAACAGGGTTGGAGAGCCCTGATGTAGAACCACAATGAAATAAATATGGATATTTTCTATGCATTTTCAAAATGTGTCTGCATTTGTGGATCAATAAAATATATTTATATAAGCTGTACATGGCTCTGTAGCATCAAACAGATGCTAAACATTCATATTGTCATGTTTTGTCATATATTGTCTTGTCATTATGCTTTCCCTTCTGTTCGTTTCCCTCTGCTGGTCTTATTAGGTTCTTTCCCTCTTTCTATCCCTCTCTCTCCCCCTCCCTCTCTCACTCTCCCGCTCTCTCTTCTCTCTATCGTTCCGTTCCTGCTCCCAGCTGTTCCTATTCCCCTAATCAATCATTTAGTCTTCCCACACCTGTTCCCGATCCTTTTCCCTGATTAGAGTCCCTATTTCTCTCCTTGTTTTCCGTTCCTGCCCTGTCGGATCCTATCTATTGTTCACCGTGCTGTGTTTGTGTATCGCCCTGTCGTGTCGTGTTTCCCTCAGATGCTGCGTGGTGAGCAGGTGTCTGAGTCTGCTAGGTTCAAGTGCCTTCCCGAGGCAACCTGCTGTTCAAGATCGAGTCTCCAGTCGGTTCTCGTCATTACGAGTGGAAGTTGTGTTTTTTGATTGTATTTTACTTTACTGGATTAAAGACTCTGTTTTCGCCAAGTCGCTTTTGGGTCCTCATTCACCCGCATAACACATATATCCAAGGAATGTTTATTTTTCAAAATCTAAAATACAGGGGAGTGTACCCTACTTAATGCTAACTCAAGATAACTGGATATTCAACAAGAATGTTATATGGTAAAAATAAATACTAATACTATACTACTAAATACTATGTCTGAGTGTGTCTCAGGTGTAAAGACACATAGTGCATAGACGTGCATAGCACTGTAGTTACAGATTGATACACCAGTCTTCTCTCATTGATCGAGTCAGGTGGATGTTCACCCCAAAGTTCTGCATGTCATGTTGACAGAGAACTGACTCAGTCAATGACTGAGAAGACTTGAAACAGACAAGATGGCAGCTTCATGGAGCAAAAAAAGTAATTGAGCATTTTCTAAATTCAAGCTGACCGCCTGCAACTGGACACAGAGATTTTGTTAGACTCCTGTTTCCCCGAATCGAGTACGAAGACGGCATCACTAAGGTTGGTTGAAAATTATCTGTGCTACACCAAACAGTACGTAACTCCTAATTATGGATACCAAATATTTCGTTAAATCACATTATCTGGTGTAACAACCTGTAGCTAAGATAACTAACTGGTGGTATTGGCGAAATTGCTCTTCACAAAGAAACATACAGTAAGAAAATACAGTATTATCAGTGTAGTAAATTTAAAGGATTACTTGTAAAGCGGTGTGGGGAGTGTTGTCATGATCAAACTGCCATTCAGCTCCTCATAAATCATCTGCTTGAAGTCCAGCATAATGTTTAATCCCTCTAGAGTGGTACAGTTCACAGAATACAGTTCTGCTACAATGACAACAACAGGAATTGTTTCTGTGTCTAGAATCTACTCCAGAAAGAAGCCCAGGCAACACATGGTATTGTCTGTAAAACAAACATATACATATATAAATATAAATTATACTCTATTGTACAGGTAGAACTACTGTGCCAGCATAACATCACCATTAGGATAGACTAGTTGGACATGCATATATGTACACAGGCACAGATATTACATTTGCAACAAAACCTTTGCACAATTACCAGACCGTGCAAAGGTACCTACATTTCTAAGTATCTACCTACAGCCATGTTTATCAGGCATGCTCAGGCAAATTATGTTTTAAAGTAAATCAGCTTCGGTTTTAGAGATTTACAACAGTAAATTGTTGCATTATTTCTTCTCCTCACTGTTTGCAGGAAAACTTAGCTAGCTAGCTTGCTGGGTATATAATATTAATATCTACTGTCTACTACTGTGTACTAATGTGTACTACTGTGTACTGCTGTCTACTACTTTCTACAGTTATTTAGATCTGTTTGAAATCCTATCTTTTAAAAAATTCTTATGGATCAAATCCTGTTAGCGGGATCGATTTGACAACATCCGGTGAAATGGCGCCTAATAAAAATTCAATTATTAGAAATATTTTACTTTCATTCAATCAAGAGTGCAATACACCAAAATAAAGGTTAACTTCTTGTTAATCCAGCCACCGTGTCAGATGTCAAAAAGGCTTTACGGCGAAAGCAAACCATGCTATTATCTGGGGACAGCACCCCATCAAACAAACACAAGACAATCATATTTCAACCCACCAGGCACGACACAAAACTCAGAAATAAAGATAGAATTCATGCCTTACCTTTGAAGATCTTCTTCTGTTGGCACTCCAATATGTCCCATAAACATCACAAATGGTATTTTTGTTTGATTAATTCCGTCGTTATATCCCCAAAATGTCAATTTATTTGGAGCATTTGATTCAGAAAAACACCGGTTCCAACTCGCCCAACATGACGACAAATTACCTGATAAATTACCTGTAATCCTGGTCCAAACATTTCAAGCAACTTTCCTAATCGAACTTTAGAACGTAAATAATCGATCAAATTTAAGACAGGATTAACTGTGTTCAATAGCGGATTAAATGAAAGTGGAGCGAGCTCCAGGTCACGCTCCCCAAACAAAACAGTCCACTTGGCTATACACCCAGAAAGGAAAGGGATACTTCTTCATTACTCAAAGGAAAAACCTTAACCAATTTCGAAAGACTGTTGACATCTAGTGGAAGCCATAGGAACTGCAAGCATATTTATATTAAAGCGGGCTTGCCATAGAAACCTCAACAATCCATTCCCTATTGTGCTCGGGGTTTCACCTGCCATATCAGTTATGTTATACTGCCAGACATTATTCAAACAGTTTAGAAACTTCAGAGTGTTTTCTATCCACATCTACTAATAAAATGCACATCCTAGCATCTGGGCCTGAGTAGCAGGCAGTTCACTTTGGACACGCTTTTCATCCGGACGTGAAAATACTGCCACCTATCCCAGAGAGGTTTTAACATGCCTATAATTCTGCCAGATTGAAATGCATTCATGGTCATAATCACAACCAATGTCAAACCTTGTCAATTATGTTCCATAGCTGACCAGTAAAATTGTTTACAGTTGCTGATTTACACACATATTTGATACAAAAGATCTCTGATTGTAAAACCTCTTCTATTTTTAGTCATAGATATGGTATTTTTAGATATTTGTAGTCATAGATATAGATATGGACACACATACGTAATGTTTTTTCATTTAACCTTTATTTAAACAGGCAAGTCAGTTAATTAAGAACAAATTCTTATTTACAATGATGGCCTAACCCGGGAAAACCAGCACGACGCTGGGCCAATAATGTGCTAACCTATAGGACACCCAATCACATCCGGATGTGATGCAGCCTGGATTCCAACCAGGGACTCCAGTGATGCCTCTGGCACTGAGATGCAGTGCCTTAGACCTCTGCACCACTCGGGAGCTCTCACTAACGTAGAGCCTTTGCGGAATGCCACAAAGCAGTACTACATCAGTACACCGGAAGACGTCATAGGGTGTATTATTCAGCACGTGAATCCCAGACCTACCTTTCTCATGGGGAATTATGTGTGAAGCACTTCTCACTGTCCTATAAATTCCTCGGACATGATGAAAAGAAGCTGAGATTCCCCCATGGTGAAATTCCCCTTTAATGCAGTTCTAACTTTCAGATTAAGATTTGATTTCCAATTGTCCTATTTCTTCTTTAAAACCTCTTTGGGACAAGCGTACCACTAGCGCCCAGCCTCGACAACATCCGGTGAAGTTGTAGGGCGTGAAATTCAAAATACAAAATTTGTAATATTCATGAAAAACAATCATGAAAATATAAGGGTCTTACATCGTTTAAAATCTTAACTTCTTGTTAATCCAGCTGCCTTGTCAGATTTAAAAAAGGCTCTACGGTGAAAGCACACGATTATCTGAGGACAGCGCCCCACGTACAAAAGCATTACATACATTTTCCAACCAAGCAGAGGCATCACGAAAGTCAGAAATAGCGATAAAATAAATCACTTACCTTTGAAGATCTTCATCTGGTTGCAATCACAAGGGTCCCAGCTACATAACAAATGGTCCTTTGTTCGATAAAGTCCTTCTTTATATCCCCAAAAAGTCAGTTAAGTTGGCGCGCTTGATTCAGTAATCCACCGGTTTCCCTCGTTCAAAATGCATACAAATGAATCCCGAAAGTTACGAAATAAACAAGTCAAACAACATTTAGAATCAATCCTCAGGTACCCTAATATGTAAATAAACTATAAGATAGAGAATAGTATGTTCATTACCTGAGATAAATAACAAAGTACGCGCCCTCACCGACATGCACCAAAACACTACAGCCAAAATGGGAGCCACATAGAAAAACTACAAATTCTAGCTCATTTAAAAAAAAACAAGCCTGAAAATCTTTCTAAAGACATTTGACAACTACTGGAAGCACTGGAACTGCAATCTGGGCAGTATTCCATTCATAAAAATTCCTGGATGGATTCTGCTCGGGTTTTCGCCTGCTGTATCAGTTCTGTTATACTCACATATATTATTTTAACAGTTTTGGAAACGTTAGAGTTATATGCATATCCTAGCTTCTGGGCCTTAGTAACAGGCAGTTTACATTGGGCACCTCATTCATCCAAACTTCCAAATACTGCCCTCTATCCATAAGAAGGTTTTAATTCTTTGTTGAAATCATTTATTTTTCCCTCTGTCAGTACCTCTTAACTCCACACAGACAGCCATCTGTGAAGATATGGGATTTTGTGTGCCAAGACCAATATAATTATTCAAGTTGGAGTAATACTTATTTTTGTTCAGTATTCCCTTAGCATGCATTGAGAATTGTTCTATTAATGCTGTCCTGGTTTTAAGTGCTGAATGGTAAGATCATAGAGAGGTGGATCACACACACACATGCACGCACACGAACACACACCCATAACAGCACCCAGAAATTCCTCTGATTTGAATCAGAGGAGAAAATAAACAATAGGATCATTGTTTTCACTCTAGATCAGGCACCCATATAATGAATGCACCAAACGCTACATAACAATCAGTCGACAACCTGTCCCTCAAATGAAACAAATAATGATGTTTCGACAGATACCATTTTTTCACTTGCGAACAATTCAGGGAAAACAAGAGAGTTGTTCTCTGTTTACAAAACTCATGTAACAAGTCGCCTTCCAAATTGTGGTAAGGGACAGTCATGCTCAGAGTTACCTCAAACACCTCTGCCAAAACACAGAGCCACAAAATGGGGTTCTAAGCACAGAACTCCATGAGAATGGAGAGGGGATTCCAAGCTAAAATCTCAAAAGGATGAAACATGATAAATGGGGTGATGGGAGTTTGCTCTTGCCACCCCATAAAGATGACCCTTACATAAACAGCCTAAGATCTCTCACCCTCATCCAGATGTGAAGACTATTATCTAACGAAGGGAAAAGGCAAGGATGAAAGGATGAGGCAGTGGGAGAGCAGTGTGTGTGTGTGTGTGTGTGTGTGTGTGTGTGTGTGTGTGTGTGTGTGTGTGTGTGTGTGTGTGTGTGTGTGTGTGTGTGTGTGTGTGTGTGTGTGTGTGTGTGTGTGTGTGTGTGTGTGTGTGTGTGTGTGTGTGTGTGTGTGTGTGTGTGTGTGTGTTTTACATTAAGTTGTGATAACTCAGAGTTTTGCATTCTCTCTGCAGAGGCTCGGACAGACACAATGGAACTATAGGCCTTGGGCAGAAACGAGTCAACGTCAAAGAAACACCCACACACAGAGAGATGGATACTCTTACATACAGATGCAATAACCTTTCGCTTACATTATTAATGATATTTAAACTCCACTAAATGCACAATAATGCCTGTTTAATGACTTTTCCACAGTGCTGAAACACTCCTTAAAACATTCATTTTTATAATTTAACCATGGCAACAGCTGAAACACATCTTACTCTGCATCTCTTTATTTTAAATCCACTCTAACACTGTACTAATAAAAACACTAATAAATAACAATGCCTTAAAGGAAAAAGAGTCATATGAAAAGTTCATAAGAAAAATAAATAAGCATCAATCATTTGATTAATGACACTGTATTTCCACAAATGGCCAAAAAACATGGATCTATATTACAGCTACTGTCTGGCTTAAATAACTAAATGAACAGCCATGCCTCAGAGGCCCAGTCACCTTGGTCAGCTAACTGTTAACATGACCCTGTAGTGGCTAAATTAACAGCCCTGCCTCAGAGGCCCAGTCACCCTGGTCAGCTAATTGTTAACATGACCATGTAGTGGCTAAATTAACAGCTCTGCATCAGAGGCCCAGTCGCCCTGGTCAGCTAACTGTTAACATGACCCTGTAGTGGCTAAATTAACAGCTTCAGAGGTCCAGTCACCCTGGTCACGTAACTGTTAGCCTGACCCTGCAGTGGTTGCCTGAACAGCCCATCCTAAGATGCCCTCAAAGGGACTTCTTCGTCTTCTGTAGTTTCTCTATTGTGTTGGGAGTATGGGATCTCTATTTGAACCTGCACTGGCAGAGATCTGAGAACTGAAGAGATCCATGTGCATGATTTGATGTACATGTAATTCATGCATTTATCTCAGTGGGAGACTTGTAAAATCAAATCAAATCAAATCAAATTTTATTTGTCACATACACATGGTTAGCAGATGTTAATGCGAGTGTAGCGAAATGCTTGTGCTTCTAGTTCCGACAATGCAGTGATAACCAACAAGTAATCTAACTAACAATTCCAAAACTACTGTCTTATACACAGTGTAAGGGGATAAGGAACATGTACATAAGGATATATGAATGAGTGATGGTACAGAGCAGCATACAGTAGATGGTATCGAGTACAGTATATACATATGAGATGAGTGTGTAGACAAAGTAAACAAAGTGACATAGTTAAAGTGGCTAGTGATACATGTGTTACATAAGGATGCAGTCGATGATGTAGAGTACAGTATATACATATGCATATGAGATTAATAATGTAGGGTAAGTAACAGTATATAAGGTAGCATTGTTTAAAGTGGCTAGTGATATATTTATATCATTTCCCATCAATTCCCATTATTAAAATGGCTGGAGTTGGGTCAGTGTCAATGACAGTGTGTTGGCAGCAGCCACTCAGTGTTAGTGGTGGCTGTTTAACAGTCTGATGGCCTTGAGATAGAAGCTGTTTTTCAGTCTCTCGGTCCCAGCTTTG
Organism: Oncorhynchus gorbuscha; assembly: GCF_021184085.1. Taxonomy (NCBI): domain Eukaryota; kingdom Metazoa; phylum Chordata; class Actinopteri; order Salmoniformes; family Salmonidae; genus Oncorhynchus; species Oncorhynchus gorbuscha. The sequence continues at coordinate 79,179,637 of NC_060177.1, read as the reverse complement.
ATGCACCTGTACTGACCTCGCCTTCTGGATGATAGCGGGGTGAACAGGCAGTGGTTCGGGTGGTTGATGTCCTTGATGATCTTTATGGCCTTCCTGTAACAACGGGTGGTGTAGGTGTCCTGGAGGGCAGGTAGTTTGCCCCGGTGATGCGTTGTGCAGTCCTCACTACCCTCTGGAGAGCCTTACGGTTGAGGGCGGAGCAGTTGCCGTACCAGGCGGTGATACAGCCCGCCAGGATGCTCTCGATTGTGCATCTGTAGAAGTTTGTGAGTGCTTTTGGTGACAAGCCAAATTTCTTCAGCCTCCTGAGGTTGAATAGGCGCTGCTGCGCCTTCTTCACGACGCTGTCAGTGTGAGTGGACCTATTCAGTTTGTCTGTGATGTGTATGCCGAGGAACTTAAAACTAGCTACCCTCTCCACTACTGTTCCATCGATGTGGATAGGGGGGTGTTCCCTCTGCTGTTTCCTGAAGTCCACAATCATCTCCTTAGTTTTGTTGACGTTGAGTGTGAGGTTATTTTCCTGACACCACACTCCGAGGGCCCTCACCTCCTCCCTGTAGGCCGTCTCGTCGTTGTTGGTAATCAAGCCTACCACTGTTGTGTCGTCCGCAAACTTGATGATTGAGTTGGAGGCGTGCGTGGCCACGCAGTCGTGGGTGAACAGGGAGTACAGGAGAGGGCTCAGAACGCACCCTTGTGGGGCCCCCGTGTTGAGGATCAGCGGGGAGGAGATGTTGTTGCCTACCCTCACCACCTGGGGGCGGCCCGTCAGGAAGTCCAGTACCCAGTTGCACAGGGCGGGGTCGAGACCCAGGGTCTCGAGCTTGATGATGAGCTTGGAGGGTACTATGGTGTTGAATGCCGAGCTGTAGTCGATGAACAGCATTCTCACATAGGTATTCCTCTTGTCCAGGTGGGTTAGGGCAGTGTGCAGTGTGGTTGAGATTGCATCGTCTGTGG